>NW_010239025.1:7150-45484 GCF_000690775.1 Eurypyga helias | reverse complement strand
CCGCCTCGGGGGCCGGCGGGACACCCCCGCCTCGGGGCCGAGCTCCCCTAAGACCGGCAGAGCTGGTGAAGCACGAGTTGTCGTTTATGAACAGGTATCACACGAGAGCTTGTAGCAGAAAAGTGAGTTTTCAGTTGTTATCACATAGCTCCTCCTTGCGCCGCGGGAAAGGGGAGCAAATAACGCAAGAAAAATCCACGCAGCTTTGGCTAAACACACCCTTGTTCTGCAACATCACAACACATCCAAAAATCTCTAAACTCAGCGCAATAGACGTGAATTCTCAGTGCTGCCCCGGCTAGTGTGGGTAAACTCAGCTGCTACCAGCTCCCCCCGGAATCTCTGTGCAAGCAGGGAGCAGGCAGACATCCCATGTGCTCATATGAGGAAAACATCCCCACCAGGTCCCAGTCGGTAAAGAAAAAAGGAAGAAAAAGAATAATTAAAAAAGAAAAATCAATATACCAGTGGGACACTTCCCTAATTTAAGGGAATTTGCAAGAGGTAGTTTCTAGATGGGTTATGATCACAGCAGGGAACCCAAATAAGTCAAGCAACATGGAAACGGGACTGGAAAAAAAAAAAAATCCATCACAGGGAAAGCTTTTCAAGGAGGCCAGACAAGTGTGGCATTTTTCTCTTTTTCATTTCATTTCAATTAACGCACATGACCGAACAAAACTTTAGAAATGGTTATGTAACAGGGAAAACAAATGTTATCTCATTTGGTAGGCAAACCCAGCACGGCTCACACCAGGAAAAGGAAAGGAAATACCAGCAAGACAGATTTGCATTGCATCCTTTTTTAGATAGCCCCCTATTTCAGTTCCTCTTAAGTATACGCAGACGAGTTATGACATTATTGTTGGCTGAAGTAAACTGATTTTGTCTTCCAAAAGAAGCTTAGCCCAAAATGAAAATCCTGGCAGCCAAATTTGTTGGAAACCTTGCAGGACATAACAGTTCTATCAATATAGCCCAAACAAAATCCATAGCTTAAATTGCCCTTCTCTATTTATAAAACAGATCTTCTGCACAGAGTTGTTACTTCAATAAGACAAATCTATCAAAACTAGTAAAGAAAGCAGAAACTTAATCCTTTAATGACAATCATGCTTCTAACATGCAGTATCTTAAGGACTTCACACTATCCAGCTGGGTTCTTGTAACTTTTCCTGGATGTACAAGCCATTTCACCTCCTGTGCAAATCTGAAGGTTTTAGGTTTCTCCAATGACATTAGTCTCAGTGTGATTTAATTTTAAAATGAAGTATCACATCACCATTGCTGCTATTAAGTTGCCCGTGTAACTCTGAATATGTAAATTGCTCAAGTGCATATTAAGTCTTCAGCAGTCTGTGGCTGGTTTCATTTGCACAGGGTTTTTCTTCCCTAATTTTATGTATTTATGCAAATGGAAAAAGAGAGGGTACTGTACCTTGGCCATTCACACAATCCCCAAACTTCTACTCTCTACACACGTTATGCATTGTATGCAAGAACCCTGAAACACCAACCAACTCTGCTGAAGGATAATCAAGGGTCATCCTTTAAGATGATAGAATACGGAATGGTTTGGGTCAGAAGGGTCCTTAAAGATCATCCAGTTCCAACCCCCCTGCCATGGGCAGGGACACCTTCCACCAGACCAGGTTGCTCCAAGCCTCATCCAGCCTGGCCTTGAACACTTCCAGGGATGGGGCATCCACAGCTTCTCTGGGCAACCTGTCCCAGTGCTTTACCACCCTCTCCAGGAAGAACTTCTTCCTGATATCCAATCTAAACCTCCCCACTTTCAATTTAAACCCGTTACCCCTTTTCCTGTCACTACAGACCCTTGTAAAAAGTCCCCCCCAGCTTCCTTGTAGCCCCTTCAGGCACTGGAAGGTGCTATAAGGTCTCCCCGGAGCCTTCTCTTCTCCAGGCTGAACAAGCCCAACTCTCCCAGCCTGTCCCCAGAGCAGAGGGGCTCCAGCCCTCAGAGCATCTCCGTGGCCTCCTCTGGACTCGCTCCAACCAGTCTATATCCTTCTGATGCTGAGGGCTCCACAGCTGGACGCAGCACTCCAGGTGGGGTCTCCCCAGAGCAGAGCAGAGGGGCAGAATCGCCTCCCTCGCCCTGCTGGCCACACTACTCTGGATACAGCCCAGGATATGGTTGGCTTTCTGGGCTGCCAGCGCACACGGCCGGCTCATGTTCAGTTTTTCATCTACCAGTACCCCCAAGTCCTTCTCCTCAGAGCTGCTGAGAGAAGAAAATGGAGCAGATGAAAATGTATTGTAAAGTATAATACTTCTTACTTATTTTTAGTTTCCAGCTCTATGGAAAGTGATTCCTAGTGGCAATATATCATAATCTATACTTTTTGTGAGTGGCCAGTGGAGGACCTGGAAGGCAGAAATGACTATAGACTTTTCCATTATGTTAAAGCAAACCAGAGGTGCAGTATCTAACACCGCATCTGCTTTCATTTTTCAGGGCCAAGCTAAACCAACCTGCAGCAGCTGGAGCCCCATTTCATTTGGCATCCATGCTTTTCTTTGTGTCCTTTTTCCTCTTCTCAAACAGATGTCAAAACTGGCAACTTGAGCTGTTTTAGGGGTTTAATACGTTTTTATTTGTCAAGCAGTTTTGAATTCTGCTGTTTCTTCTTCCCTGCCCTAGACAGGGAGACACTTTTGGCAAGATCTCTGAATAATATTTTTGTACCATGAGAACATAACTAATTGCAGAACTTTTAGGTACCTAAAGACACACATATAGATACCTAACTAAACCAAAAGCTCCAGAACCTGCTATTCCTTCACACTGTCTAAACTATTTGACTACTATTATAAAGCTGGTCTGTAAACAATTACTTTTCATAAATCTAGTCATTAAACACTTATGTGCATTTTTAATTATTTTTGTCCCATGTCTCTAGATTTCTGCTGTATTTGAAAATACGGATGTGTCCCCAGACGGTCAATATTTGCATGTTGTGTAATGTACCTAAAAGTAGCATTTACACCACTTGTTTTCCAGAAGTAAAAAAAATCTAAAAATCCTGAAGTCATTCAACTTTTATGACAGCAAACTAAATTAAATTTAATTCATAGAGTCCAGTTATACAAAAATTTCCTCGAAGAAAGAGAGCCTGACATCAAACTGAATTTTCCAAATTGTATGAAAAAATGGAAACTTATTTTCAACATTCTTGGAGGGGTTTATAGGTTGTTTTGTTTAATGCAAGAGAAATGACTGGTTATACTGTAAGTAAGAAGCGTTAATATAATTTTCTCTTTGTCCAAAACATCATTTAAGTATCCATGTAATGGAAGATCCAAGCTTAATGACCTCCTCTGCTTGGACTGAGTTATGTCCATTCTCAGTGACTGCTCAAAAATATTATAGTCTTGTTGGTGAACAGATGGGGTATGCTGAATCTCTCGTCAAAACCATTTGAACTACAAATAAACAACTGTGGAAAACAAAGGAGCAAGACACACACCTTCCCAGAACAGGGCTGAAAACCACACAGAATTAATTTTATTCTCTTTTGCTGTGATCCAATTAATATTTGCTTACGTTACAAGGCAGAAATGCTTTAACAGTTAAGAATATGAGAAAGTCTACAGATTCTGCTGCGTAGCATCTGCTCAGAAGCACAGTATCTTCATTTGAATACCTACTTGGCACCAGGGAGGAAGTAAATATAAATGTATGATCTTTCACCTCCCATACAGTTGTTAATCATAAGTGACTAGAGTTATTCAGCACACAAACTTTACTGATATAGCAATCTGCGAGGTCTTAGCAGTGAGGACAAACTCAATTAAAATCAGCAGAAAAAAGAGCAGAAGCTTCAGTGAACTCGAAGTTAAGAATTGGATCTGGCTGCATGTTTTCAGGAAGGAAGAAAAGATGTGCACAAAAACATTAAGACATGCATCTATTGATGTTTCATGAATTTTGTCTCAGTCTGAGACATGGTACTGTGAAAAGGAAAGAAGAAGTACTTCTGAACTCCCACCAAAAAAAAAAAACAAAAAACCCAAACAACTAACTAGGTTAAGTATAAAAGGTTAAAACCTTGTTCCTAGTTTAGATGCCTATCATCATCACCACCAACAATTTCAGTCACACAGACAATAACAACCCAGAACACCAAGGGTCAGACTGAATTTCTGGATCCTTCACTCTGCACAAGACAGAAAGAGGTGACCCAAAGTGTTGGCTCCTTCCCAGAGCTCTTGTCAAGAGCAGCAAGAGAGGTAGAAAGCTGAATTAAAGTAGGTGTGGGAGACACAAACAGTTGGACTACACACTTACTGAAGAAACTGTGCAACCTGGGGTGAACCTAAATGGACTTCAGGAAATCTGTTCACTTTCTGCAAATAGGACCCCCACACAATAGACAAGATTCCATGTGTAGCAAACTTTATGCAAGAGTTTTTCCCCAATATTGTTTTTTCCATAGCAGTTAACACAAAGCCAGCTATTACAGGTTGACTATTTAAATCAGGATTTTCCTGAACACCCAACTACTCAATAGGGTTCCAAAAGTTTAGTGTTTATTCTTCCTTACTCAGGAAAACAGTGACAGTTTCAGGAGAGTACAGGCCAAAGGACATTTCCTTCCTTCACACAGAGAAAGCTACCCATCACATTGATTTACTTCACTCTCCAAGTCTAATTAGCATAGATCAGCTCAGAAAGGGAATTGGTTACCATTAGAATTTCCCTGCTGCACAGCAAAAGACAGTGTCTCTAGAAAAAACCTAAGACACCTCTAAACGTCTGATTTCAAAACCACTGCTATTATTTTAAAAGCAAGAAGAACTGTACTGAACAGACCTTCAACACAGAGAAGGAATTTGATTTACACACAAGGAACCAACAATTCCTGTCTTAATAATAGAAAAAGAGACCATAAAGATGTTATGCTGTAATAAACCACAATAGTTCCTAAATAGCAAAAAATGTTGATACTTTAGCATGTTATGGCGACATCTTTTATATTAATTGAAAGTTACCCCTTTAGATTTCAACAGCAGCAGTTATTCGTGTTATACAATGGGATAGGGAAGAAAGTGCCATCTATCTTCTCTAAGCAACCCATGAACACCTCCGACTGTCTGCTAAATCAATGCAGGCACAACTGGAATTTGATTATTTTACTATATAATCTCTATAATTTTTGAGCTGGTAGAAAAGTGAGGCAATTTTGTCTACATTCTGCTGATGAATTAACACACTTGAGTATGTTTTGTAAATAGCTTTCCCGGCAATACCGAATAATCCATCTTGAAAACATAGGTTTATACCTTTAATTTTCTTATTTAGTGTTGTTGGAGGAAATAATTTTGACTTTTGAATTTACTGTCCCATAGCAATTTAAAATTCCCTTTAGAATTTACTGAAAAAAATTGTTCCTTTTTTTAAAAATATTATTTGTGGGATTCAATAAAGTCTTATCCTAAAATAAGACAGTAACAATCATTCTCTCTGGAGAATGAAAGCCAAAACAATTAAGTAACCAGACAGCACACTCCATCACCAAAAACTTTACCAAGTGAAACAGGAAAATAATTTGGGAAAGTCAGTTAATAGAGGCAGACTTAATGAGCTGCAGTCCAAAAAACTGAAAGCTGTTTAATCTTTCGACTTCCTAGTTGTATGAATATATTATCTAAAGATAATGTAAACCAATTTTACATTTCTGTATAGATATTCTACAAACATATATACATACACACACAAAATTAAACTAGTACATGACTTGTCATTACAGTGCAAAGAAACAGTTTATATTCCTGAGTCTTTAAAATATCTATTTTGGCTTAGGAGTCTACTACTGCCATTTATTTTATCCCCCAAACCACATCTGTATTTTTCAAATGCTATTTCATTTAGTTTTAATGTACTGAATCTATCCAGCAAAATGGATTTGCAGTTTGTTAATAACAGCACAAGATTTAACATTAGGTACTTGATATTACAGTGCTATCAATAATTAAGTAACCATTCCATATTATTATTTTATTCAGAAATACATTCCTCTTTTTTCAGAAGGGCAAGAGGGCACCACTACTTAAGATCTATTGACATCAGGAAGCTAAATGTGTGCACAGAACAAACTCTTACATCAGTGTATTTTTCAGGGCCATCTGTGATAATATTTCCCAGAAGCAGGAACATGAGAAAAGCAGCCCATAATCACCAGCTCTCCCTGTAAATGTAGATGAATGTACTGTGGTATCAGATACTTACATGGATAAGAGACTGTTTCCCTAATGCACTGGAAGGCTCTTGCTTTCCTAGGCACAAAGGCCATTTGCAGTTGCTAATAGAAAACAAAATATTGATGGGGCTAAAGCAATGTGCTTTTTCCACCAGTAAAGCATTGCTAGTACCCTAAAGTAAAGGCTAGAAAGCCCATAGTAAAGGCAAAAGGTCTTGCCCAATTGAAGACGACGTTTCTCTTCCAGTGATTCCCTAGCCATCTTAACAAGGTTTTTCAACTTCATGGCATGTTACCACAGCTTTCTCCATATACCTGTAATAACCCTTACTTAGTGATGAAGAAATGAAAAAGAAAAAGTTTAACCCCGAGGAAACCAGTAGCACAGTGCAAGACCAAAATGCATCTTCGTCTGTCAAGAGTTGTAGAGGATATTTTGGAGAAGCAATTGCCTTGTAACTAAGAGATTTACTCATGTGTTTTTCTGGTCATGAGATACTCCAGCATAGACTCTAATAACACCAATTTTAAACTCACTGCATTACTATAAATATTAAATTCAGCTAAAAGTTTTAAAACGTAGATTAGAAATTTAACTACCATTAAAAGGTACTGATGTTCACAGTAAAATGTTTTGGAGTTTGAAGATACCTGTGATAGTTCAAATCCCACCCACACTAGTGTCAGAGTAATGCACATATAGTCCAACCCAACCCCCTAGTGATTCAGTCAGTCTAGAGCAATTCAGTTATTTACAGACAGAAATGTAGATGTGGGGCAGGTTCACCAAGATTCATCTGTTACATTTCAAATCACAGTGACAACAAAACCAGGGACAATTAAATATGGCAAAATTATACTGGCTTGCATTTCATAGAAATTTTATTATAGAAATATCAAATCAATTTTCCAGATTCACATTTATTCCTATGTACAAACCTGGCAAAAGCTCCAAAGATAACAAAAGGGTTTTTATGAACTGCAAGTTTTCTACTGGCACTCTAAACGTTCTGGGGAGGAGATGTTTTATGAGGATACCAATCATACATCTCAAACTAAAAGCTGGGCTAGTCTTAAACAGCTCCAATGAAACAGGATGAAGTGTGGGGTGTTTTTTTTAATTTTTTATTTTTTTACCCCAAAGCCACCGTTTTTCATGAAAACAGTTATAAACACAAAAACTTCACCTGAGTTTGAGTTCATACACAGGAATTTTGATTCAATAAATTACACGTACACAAGCAAAGCAGAGAATCAGAAGTAATAATGTTATTTCTATAATCTCATTTATAATAGAAAGAACTCTACATTATAATGGTTACTTAGTATGTGCAAGATGCAGTATTTGAAAGAAAATATGCAGCTGCATAGATTAGTGAAAGAAATTCTAGAATGATCCCCTTTTAAAGGAATTTGACATGTAGAAACATAACATACTACATAACCCTTAGGCAGCAGGAAACTAAAAATCTTCAAACATTCAATTATAAATTAATTCTAAAAACTAAGACTTCACACTGTAAAATGCAGTACTTTTTCCTTACAATTACAGTAAATATTACTCAAAGCACTGTCATGAAACATTTATTGTAATTCAGTATATTCTTGCAAGATTCAGGTTTGTATTTACTCTCAGGTTACTAGAAGGCACTTTCAATCCTTTGAAAACTCACCTGTAAAATCTTTTAGCTGCGCAGTATTTGCTTAGTGACAAGCAACAGTTGTGAGCATGTTTAGCGTACGAATTAATTTGAACTAGGCACTAGGTGTCTGACTCGCCTCATGATAGGATATGCTTGCTGCTAAACAGAAAGGCACTCAAAGTGGTCAGAGAGCAATTTACCCTCAAAGAAAACTTTTTTTACATATATATATATGTGTGTGTGTGTGTAAAAACCATATACCACTTGGCTTTATCTCTTAGTAACAGCAAAGCCTGCAGTAAGTGTGCCTGAATGTTTTGGGCAACACGAAGGAGATGAGGAAAGAAAGCGTACAATAACTGGTCCTAGCTGCCCCTCTATGGAGAGCCTAATGCTAGCCAAAAGTAAACGTCAGTCACACCTGGAATTTCAGGGGTGTTCTCACATGTCGCAAAGCACAGAATGTCTTTTTTTTTTTTCCTTTTGTGTTTCATTATCTTAGCTGTCTCTGCTGTTGATATCCTTCTGTAAATTAAAGTTTACAAAGTAAATGGTAAAACAGTTCCTCCAACAGCAGGTTTTACTTCAGAGAAAGGACTGTTTAATTAACTGAATGTGGTATTATTCAATAATGGCACTAAAACATACCATGCCTTACCTAAAGAAAAGGGGTTAACAGCTACTTTCATAACTCCACAAAATCAGCTGGTTGATATCAAGAGAAAAATGATGATTCTTATAAATCTTTTAGCCAGAGCTTTTTTCATTTCAAATTTAATCACAATGGGTGATTAAGTCATAAATTTAGCCCTGATGAATACTACTGGGTGTACACACATTCACAACTTTTCCTTACATGACCAGTAACACTCGTGTTGTACGTGACCAGGGTAATTTTCCTTTCAGAGGTGTCAGTTAAGGTCTAGGCAGTTCCATCAGGAATGAAAACAGTTTAAAGTCATCTAATAATTTTAGTATTTTAAATCTTCAGAGGTAACTTTGGGATTTAAATCTTGCTGAAATTCCCCTAAGGAAAAGACTTCTAGTAAGGTAACTCATACATTTGGTTTGGTAAAAAAAACCATCAAATTTAGATAAAATTGAACTAATATTGAGAAAGGACAGGTGAAACAGTATCTCAAGGCTTTCTGTGTTTTCTCATGTTCTGTGGATTTCTGTTTTTAAAAGCCATTGTAGGACAAGAGTTGTTTCTGATTTATATACGTTCTAGATAACTGATATACGAACTCAAGATCTACTTTGCAGAACTTCTTGAGCCAGGAGACAGTTTTATACTTCCTCCTGCAGAGTGGGCACAGGCAGGGACTGGGGATGACCAGCAGAGCATGCATGGACACAGGAGACAGGGCTGGGCAGCACCTCCAGAGCCCACAGCCAAGCTGCAACTGCAGAACCATGTTCCATCTTGGAGCTCCCAGCTGTTCCACAGTTCCCAGCTGTGTCTCCTCCCAACTTCTTTTGCACCCCCAACCCACTCACTGTTGGGGTGGTGTAAGGAGTAGAAAAAGCCTGTGTAATCAGTGCTTAGCAATAAATAAAAACATCCCTGTGTTATCAACCATGTTTTCAGCACAGATCCAAAAAAAAAAAAAAAATCCCCATATCAGCTACTATGAAGACAATTAAGACTCAGCCAAAACCAGCACTCTCCCTTTCACTGCAGGAACAGACCCCACACTGCAAAAAAAATAAGGCCAGATTTCTTCATTCTCACTCACTGATTTGAACATTAGAGGATAGTAAAAATTACAGAAGAATATTGAGCCAACAATTGAGAGTGTGCTCTTGGAAAGAAATCACCTGATTGCTCCCTTTCATTCAATGATCTCTCTTATGAGAGCAAAAAGCAAGTACACAGTTGTAGAAGAGAGATGCCGTGTGTACAAGCAAAATTAAACAGTAAGAAACAGATTTAGAAGTTCAGTGTACCGGAGACCTTTATTAAGCAAAGGAGTTAAGATAAATTTTAATGATACACAAGTGTTCAGAAAGCAAGACAAAAGGTAAGCATTTCAGGAAGCAGAAAGGCACCTACAAATAGTGTCAACCCTCACTGTCAGTGAAGGGAACATAACATTTTTCATAACAAAAGACAAGGAGCTATAGAAGAGAAGATTCTAAAGCAAAAATAGTATCATGTGCTGAAGTTAGGGTTATTCATTCACATGAGAAAGGAAAAAGCTCTCAGGAACACAAAACTGAATAGCTTATGAGGGAAAGAATGAAAACAAACCTAACTGCTATGAACTGTGTCATATCTACGGAAAACTGCCCAAGGCATTTTTTATATGCTTAGCTAACCTAGCTAACCCCATTCAGCGCTAACAGCCTCCAAGGCAATCACAGGCTTGAAACAGAAAGACTTCAGAAACCTAGCCAATGCCTAAGGAACTTAGGGTTCAGATTTTGAAACTTAAGATACCTGAGTTGCCTCCCTAGAGGATCATTGCTACTGTTGAAAACTGTTTCAGGGCTACATCTTTATCTCTGCCGCCAAGGGAACGGAAAGTAGAGTTTGACAGGTTAGTGTCAGCAAACAGGGAAATTACAAACCACCCAAGTCATCAAGTGTAGTCCCCTGCGGCCATGGGCAGACATTCAATTCCCAGTTTGCACAGAAAGGCAGGGTAAAATAATAATTGAGGAACTATATATTATAACCACATATTAAAGGATAAGCCTTTCTTGACTCCAACATGGCAAAAGACAATAATAGAAGTACATGGTGCAAGCAAGCACAGCCTGATTCTTTCAAAACCTTTTGAAGTTCTCAGGGAGTCTTATTCATATTTTATTTTCTCCAGAAGTTCATCTATTCCCCACCACTCTCACCCTGAAGTTACCCAGCTCCTTCTCCACATAGCTTTTACTCTTTACCTCCAGACCTGAAATATTATTCAGCTACCTGAAAATTTAGAAGACTTCTAAATGGTATGATGAACAACCTCAGAGTATTTACTCTTAAGGCACTGGTCTTCCTTATAATATACATATTTTAAGTTTACAAAGCCATTTCCATTTTAACAACCCAAGATAAGTAGTCAACTATTTTGATTTTCTATTTGTTTTGTTCATTACATGAGTAGATTCAGTTTGCATACCATTATCTTGAAAAAACTTTAAGCAGGCTCTACACAGTATTTCAAACCGGTTCCTGCATATCCTCAAACATCAGCATTAACACCTCCCTCTTCCCAACAGAAATTCCTTGCTTGTCGTCCTCTAAAATCACCTTAGTGTTTTTCACAGCTCCATCACATTAGCAGCTGAAAGTTATCCTTTGATTAGCTTCATTCCAATTCCTATTAGTCTGGTGACAAAGTCACACAATGCAAGATGATTAGTTCCTTCTCAGCATTACAAATATTCCCGACGTATTTTGTCCACAGATTTCATGTGCGCGTACCCGTTCCCTACTCTCAGGTCACCAACCAACGTTCCGATTCCCAACATTAAGTAACAGGGAATATCACTGATCATTTCTCACAAGATTTTAGTGTAACCTGTTGTAATTTCCTGTCCAACCAAATGTTTATTCTATCTGTAATAATCCCCTTCATCTCCACTTCGAATAATAATTCCCTATAGGGAGTGGCATCAGGTTTTTTTTGGAATTGCAACACTGTATTTGTGTTAGAGAATGGAGTTATTAAAAAAAACAAACCACAAGGCAGTCACTGTTTCCCCTTTGATAAAACTTGGCTATAATTTAATCACATTTTCGCTACATTTCCACCTGCGTAATGATTCTTTTCTTCAAAGTATGTTCCAATTTTCACACAGCACTGAGGTGGATCACCTCTCTATCTCCATTGTTGAATGTAGTTACAAGGTTACGCATTATCCAGCCAGAGTATTGAGGCTAGTTCTACAGATGAACTAGAAAACCTCTGGATTTGTGACACTATAAATTTTTAGTCTTAGAGAATTGATAAAACCTCCTGATATTGTCACAGTTTAGTGTCTATGCCCCATACTGCCAAGGTTTAACTTCAGATCTATATTGTGCTTGAATTACGAGAATTATGTTGCCAAAGTCAAATTACCTGCTTCCGCTGGGCCAGGTAGGTGGTATACCCGGACAGCTGCTATCCTGGGATGTCCAGACCATCCACTAACCCTCTGTCCTGGGTGAGCATCCTCCCAAGAAATGGAGAGCAGGAGGATTAGCAGCACTCCCACTGCTAAGAGATAACAGATCACAGAATTGCAGTAACATATAACTGCTCATTTATACTATCAATTAGACTGATGTTATCCGTGGACCGAATTTTATCACCAAAGTAAGGTTCTGGGAGGAGAGCTGCCTGCCACCAAGCCCCCACTATTTTCCTCCTCTCTGCAGGAAGAGTGCTTTCCTTCAAGGCAGAACACAACAGATGAGGACAAGGGATGCATGTTGGAAAACCGGGAACGACACTTGACCTGATTTAAATAGCAAGATCTACCCAGTGACCAGGGAAGCAATCTACTGAGTGACAGAATTTCCACTCCACCCCCCCCCCCCCCCTCCGGCCCTGAATCTATTAAAAAAGCCACAGATTTATCTTTTACAGAGCTAGGTTTAATATAACAAGTATCAATGTTGGATCAAAAGGGACAAATATGGAATAAAAATTTGAAAGCAAAAGCAGTTATGTGCATAGACATAGCCCAACTATATTAAAGTTTTGCCTTACTTTTTCTAGTATCAAGTCATCAAAATCCCATTTGTTTAATCCACTGATGTTGATAAAGTTGCCATAATGTAAGAGTTAATATTCCATGTGTTTCCCTTCTTTAATAAATAACAAAAAGGAACATCATAGAAAAGAATCTTGTACTGCTCCCTCACCCCTTCCACCCACCCAAGAAAAGTCAATATTAACAATAAAAGGTTGAGGGGTTTTGTTAGGGAAGGGTGTGAGGGATTGTGCAGTTTTGGCACAGTTTTGTGACTTTTTAAGTTTTGAACATCTTATGGAAGATCACAGGCATGATTACGCTCCAAAAGAGGGGAAAAAAAAAATTAACACTAAAGAATTGAAGGAATTTGACCATTCCTGATCTGTAACATGTTTAAATGGATAGTTATAGTCAAATATGCATTATTGTTAAACATACACTTAAGCATTGTTCTAGTATCCCCTCTAAGTATAATAACAAGGGGGAAAAAAATCAGCAAGTTTTGTACATGTGAAGGCAGAAAAGAACAACTTTATGAACATGTCTGTGAATCCATGATACTAATGTCTACTGTATTTCTCTACAAAATTCTAATAGACAATAAGTTGGTTAATTGTGGCTACTCTTGTCCCAGAAGAGGCTACATTCTCGTTTAAAGAGGCTGTGGAACTTATCAATGACCATAATTAGCTCAGAGAGACACTTCCAGTGCAAAGAAATAGTGAAGCATCTGAAAAGAATTTTTATAACTCCATACTGTTTTGTCCTTAAAAGAATGAAAAATGAAGTTAGCTTGCAAGTTTTTCCACAAGCAACCATCATTGTTGGAGGTACACGTACCACATGGCAAGTTAGTAAGGTAGGTCTTAGTCCGAACTGTGCCCTGTTGTTTTACCAGGTTCTTTTAAGCACTCAGAATATGAGGCTGCTGCTTCTCCCTTTTTATTTCCCAGTTTCTAAATAGTTTTGGTTTAATTCACCTTTGTCTTGCCTCTCTTTTAAAGGTTACATTGTTCATCTTTAATAATTAGCTTTAAAAATATCCTTTGCTATCTTTCACACTTATTTGCCATTATCACTAAGTCTGAAATGTTTCAGACAGAAAACAGAGGGCGTAACAACTCCATTTTCTGAATTTGAACTTAAAAATAGTTAATACTTCAGAAAGTTTTTAGTAGCTTGTCATTTGTGACTCATCTGATTATATAAACAGCCATGATTTTATGCTCTAAGTGTGATGTTTTTTAATACCAGTGCAGAGAGAGAATCATCCTGAATCATCCAAATGTCCTGACTCATCCTAATGGACAATGACTATGTGTATCAAAAAATAGTAGGAGTTATTGCCTATGCAGCCATTAACATTTAGTCATAGTGATCACACTGTTAACACACTGGTTGTAGACCCAGAAGTTGGCCTCTACTATTTTTTCACACATTCTTTCTTAAACTAATCCTTAGGTTACTTAGTTCACAGCATACAAAAACCTTATCTCGTCATTAATGATTAGTTGGGTTTTTTTGAGTGTAGAGGTTAAATTTTTACACTGAAGACAGGTGTATACCAAAAGAGACAGGAGGAATGCATACATAAAAAGTACACTTACTGCAACGGCAGTAGAAAATATAAACACATGAGATTTTTCAATCCCCTAAAGTAGCTAGAGTAGTTTAACTTGCTCTGAATTCTGTCATAACTGTAGATATCAATTATTCTCACTCTTAAAATTCAAGAGTAAAACACTGAGGACTGACACAGGTTTTTTTTTTAGTAACGTAAATTATCTGTGCATTGTGCAAGCTAATAAGAAAAGGTAGAAAAGGCATTTCACTCTTTTTCCTTCTTTTTCTTTAAATGAGCAGCACTAATTGCAGTGAAGTCTATGACTGCATTCTGTTCTGCTCTTCCTACTAAATCTTCTGTTTCCTTCAAAGTTTGATAGAGTCAGTGCATTACAAATGGTGTGTGCTACATACTAAAGATCAGTAGATTCTGCAAAGTTCCTCTGAAGTTAGTTGTCATGTTATAAATCTGCATTTCATTAAAATCTTATCAGAAAAGTCTAAAAGAGTGACTTAACTTAAGGCATTTTGTCATATAATATCAAATCAGAAACCCTGGGGAAAGCCCGGTTTCTGGCTCCCCATGATGGCTGCATGATTTAAACTGCCACATTTTGATGGGGAAGTTCACAGGAGGGAAAGTGAAGAGGCCCTTGGTTACAATTTTAGAAAGTTAAGTACAAGTGATCGGTGAACATTTCAGGTTGTTTCAGTGTATTTTGATATCTATACTCAGTGTACTCAGGTGAAGATATTTCTTGGAAAGAAAACTGAAACCAGTTTCCACTGATTTCCATTTCTCTACAGATGGAGTGATTTTTCCATCTTAACAATTTTATTTTGCCTGTATCATTTCCCAGTACAATAGAAGCACATAAAAACATATTCAAATTTATATTACCCTTTTTTAAAATTTGTTTGAAGTACACCAAGGACTTGGTATACTTGTTTGAAGTATACCAAGGACATGTATTCACTGTACTGTTATGCCTAGATTTCATGCCTCACTCATTCCACACACCAGTTCACAAGGTTTAGCATATTCTCTTTTTCTCAGTTTACCCATTTCAACATAATTTCCTCACACTACAGATCTTCCTTACACAATGCAATGCCTCCATTAAGGAGTCCAACACCCAACTTCGGTAATATCCAGGGAATATTCTCCTTCACAACACCTCTGAAAGTAATGTGAAACCACTCAGCACGATATCTTCATTTGAAGAGTCTTGCTGCTATGTTGGTCTCCACTGAGTGACATACTTCAGTTCTCTCTCATCTAAACTGCTGTCACAAGCACTCAGTAAAGACTTTCAACAAGGTTCTCACCCTGACTTGCTTTTTCATAGCCTCTCTCTTATAATCGTTGTCATTATCATGCTGTTGTCAAAATCTTATTCACGGTTCTCTTATTAGCAAGTAATTTTACTTTGAAATAGAATTTTTCTTCCTTCATTAGACATTCGATTAAAATAAGATTAATACATTTAGAAGCATTTCTGGAGGTACTGTGAGCTAACAACAATGCATGAGACAACCCTTCCTTTAGAATGCCAGTCAATCATTTTGTATTACACTCATCACCATGGTACCTAAAGGTTTTCTGTTACACACCAACTGTAGACATTATGGATGTACCAAGAGACAAAAAGGTATCATTGAAACTGTTTTGACACAAAAAGCAACACTGAAGCTCAACATTTTAACCACAACGATTATCTTGTGAAAACATTCCATCAATATTTTCTGAAAATGGAATTTTTTTTTTTTGCAAGTGCTATTTATCTGCCTTAGTTCAGTGTATTAAAGTCCCTATAATCCTTTTAGGGGCAGATTACCCGTGCAAAATATTTACTTTTTCTTTTTTTGTGAAGTAGGGCGTGTGAGTCCCATGCAAAGATCTTAGAATGGTTTAGGTCAGAAGGGACCTTAAACTTCATCTAGCTCCAGCTACCTAGATGATACTAGTGCAATCCAAGACAAACTAAACGATTCTTATTAGAAAAATAATAGTTTCAGAAGGAACATAGATACCTACTTTTTAGGGAGTACTTAGCAAAATGATAGCTCTTAATTACATTTAAAGTTACAATTATACTCCAAATCCTAAGAGGCCTCTAACAGGATTTGACAACAGATTCCACTGTCAGAATCCAGAGTACAACTCTCAGTAAACTCACTACAACAAAAAATGTTGTTTCATAATTGTGGTAAACACATTGTCTTGTACAATGTTCATTAGCCTGAATCACACTTTCTCCAATTATGAAAAGGATTGATTCATGAAGAAATCACTATGACTTTTCATTACAGAAATCATCATTTGGTGACATGATTTTCCCTCCCAAGATGATCAGACAACGGTGTCTTGGGGGAGTAGCAGACTAGGCCCATGTCAAAGGAAGGTCTCTTGCAAGACATAATTACATAAGAATCAAAATACCTATCTCTCGGTGCCTTTAAACCTCTCTGATGCCTCAAAGCCTATCATCCTAGTTTTAATTATTTTAAAAAAATAATGACAAGAGGTAATAAAGAATGTCTCAGGAACCCTGATTTATAATTCACACTCTAGATTCAGTACACCAAAGCAATCAAACGTCTCAGATTCAATACTCTAGATGCAGTTCAATGGTCTGGTGTTGACTAGTCCTCCTCACGTTATATACCTATGTCTAACTTCCATAACTTATTTTTTTTTTTAGGGAGTGGCAGTGGACTAAGTGAGTTTCAGACTAGAAGAACTGGATAAATGTTACACTGTTTCCCCTCTTTTTACATCCTTGCCTACAAGGAAGAAAAATGTCACCCAGTAGTTTGACATAACCAGGCAGCTCTGTCTTTTCTATCACAACAGTTTATGATGGTGCACAGGAGTGGTCTGAGTCTTGCAACAGGGTAGAGGATGCTGGTGCTGCACTGAATGCCCAAGTTCCACATCCCACTCATTCACCCCATCCCCATCAATCAGCTGGGGGAGGGTCTGCAACAGTGCTGTGCCCTCCTCGCAGCACATACGGCTTCTCCCAGAGCCTGTCCAGCACCAAGGCACAGCTGCAGCACTGGTGTGTTACCTTGCACCCGTTCTGCCCCAGGGGAACAAACTGGCTCTGGGAAGACTCTGTCTTACCTCAGGCTGCCAGTTTGGGATGGTTTGCTTTCACTGGATCACAGAATGGTTGGGGTTGGAAGGTATCTCTGGGAGTCATCTGGTCCAACCTGTCCAGCCAGGCAGAGCCACCTAGAGCTGTTTACCCAGCACTATGTCCAGACAGCTTTTAAATATCTCCAATGATAGAGAATCCATTACCTCTTTGGGTAAACCTGTTTAACTCTCTTCTTGCAACCATTTCAGCCATGCCTCGGTGATCCAGCCATACACAAAACAATATCAACTATTCATGAATTGAGTAAATACGCTAGGGATTCATGAATAATTGCACCAACTTTTTATGGTCTGGTCAAAAATATATGATACAGGAAAATATAGTGCCTTAGATAGCAAGCGCTCTATGCATGGGACTGCTAAACTGCAACAAAACAAAGTTATTTGAGCCGTGGGAACAATTTGTTGCCTAATACACTCAAAGCTGAATATAATTATCTCATAAATAACTAAAATGAACCAAGCAGTAGTGATGGGCCAAAGAGCAAGATTTGTGTTCTTCAAAGTGTTGGCACTGAACGCAGAACTTAAAGAACTTTGCTTTCTTTTGGCACGTTAGTTCATCCTGGTGGCATTTTGCACCACGTGTCACTGGAGACCTCCTGCCCAGACGCACTCTCCTTTTGAAACCAAATTCTGCGTTGTAACCATACAAGATTCCTGGCTTATGGAAATGACCATTTCTTTCAGGTTTGCTTTAGAAGTGCTCATATATGCTTTATTAGCTGTAATGTGTTTCACAGCAGAGTCCATAATGTTCGCGAGTGTGTGTATTTGCTGCAGTACTTATAATTCTTCATAAGACAGCCTCCAGTTTCTCATTTCTTTACAAAATAAAAAGTGTTTTTCGACTTGCAGAATTAATTTCTTCCTCACAATAGTAAAAAGGCAGTAAACTAACACCTACACAAACCCATGGCTTTGTTTTTGCAGTAAATTCTTTTTAATCTGCCCTAAACCAGGCATCTCTGGAAGAAAACACGCAAGTAAATACAAGTAAATGGTTATGTTGCAAATTCATCTTCCTGCTCCCTGCTCCTAGCTACTACTGAATTCATGTAACCACCTTCAAGTGAAAGAAGTGATAATTTGGCCTGAAACCTTATAAACAATCAAAAATTTTGCAAACACTCCTTCCCATGTCTGATCTGTTTTACTTTTGGCTCAAACGTTTACAGAAGTAATTTCAGGCATGTTTCTTTCAGTAGATGCTCTGGAAAAAACCCACAGAAAGGTATGTATTTGCCACATCAGTTGGCATGAGCCATGTGTCATGTCATTTCCACTATTATAATTGCCTATAAGCTATGTTACCCCCCTCACCCCTGCCTTTCCTTTATGACCAAAACTGAAAAACAGATTGCGCATACTCTATTTTTGCTGTAGCACGTTATGAATAGTCTTAAAATTAATAAAACAAACACAACTGGGATAAACATTTGGCAAGCTACCTATTCACTGGAGGTAAAAAGACATTTCTAAAGCAGCCAAAGTTATTACTGGATTCATGCTACATTTGCCAAATAGTTTTACCCCCGGGAAAAAGGTAACAACATTGTATACTTTCATATGATCTTTTAAAAAGATCTGTGACAGTGATGTGTTTCCCTCAGAATCCAAATTTGCATGTGCAGTTTAAGAAAGAAAATGTCATTTAAGCATAAAGTTAGGAAATCATCCTCTCCAGACTTGTCCAGACACCTATGAAACTCCACATCCATAGCCAGAGAGAAAGCAAAGAGTCAGAGCTCGATGGCAGTTTGCCCAGAGGGGCAGAAACCAATTTCCCTGGTTATTATAGGTGAGAATGGAGCCTCAGACCAACAAAGGGACCAATAAAGCTCCATTTCCAGATTCTCATCTTTAAGAAGGCTGATAACTCCTGGGTACAATGCTTTTAGTTTGAGTTGGATAAACACTTTAACAGCCATTGTGGCTTTTTGACTTGAAGGCAGAATTGAAACACCACTCACATCTCGACCACACGTCTGAATAAGTTGCATTTTGCCTAAGTACTTCCTGAGCATTTGGACATGTAGGTAGGTTCTAAACCCTAATAAATAATTGGGTATTCTGAAGGAAGACTGTTCAGAGACCTACAGAGTAGGCAAATATGCAAAGTCCTTTCATATGTTCCATTGGTATACCACTCCCCACCGCCCCACCCCGCCATCCCGCCCCCAAGGTTATTAAGGAAAACCATTCAGATCTCCAATACTGAAAGAAGGAATAAACACAATATTGTTTTGCTAATTTAAGTTAAATATTTACACTGCCCTTACATGTCAGATGAAAATTTGAGAGCATAAGCTTGCCAAGGCCTTGGATAGAACAGGTGGATATCTTCCAGAAAATACAGGGATAATACAATGAATACTGGAGGATGCTGTGAGCGTAGACCGCTATGCTCTGTGCATAGAGCCAAGTCCAGGTCTGAGCACAACCCTCCAGGGATGCTGAGAGGTGATCCCTCATACTGGCCAAACACTACATCCTCTCTGCTTTAGAGCGAGACAGCTATGGCCTCTGCTCCCACTCTGTGGCTCTGGCGAACATGCCTCTGAACAGACATGATAAATATGTTAATTTGGCTAACATTTTCTCAACTTTGAGGAATCCAAAAAATTAGGTAAAAAAAGAAGCCAGGGGAAAAGGAGAGACAACTCACCCACAACACCCAGGTTATTTATGACATGACCACAAATGAGAACAACCTAAAGACAGGTGACAGATGACGTCAGTAGCAAGCATACATATCACAGAGGATGGCAGTAATGGAACAGCAGCATTGGAAAACAGGTTCAAGATAGCAAGGTAGGCTTTTCTTATTCTGAAAACAAAGTGTATTTATCATTCACTATTTCCTATGGGTTATTCACATGTGAGAAGCATGAATGTGGGAAGTTTAAAGGAAGTTGTAGAAAGTGAGTTCATATAAACATATAGAGGTGTGGAAAAGACTCAACTTTTTTGTTTTTACCCTAAATTTGATATTTTGTTAAGCCATTTGAATGTGCTCGACAAAGTAAAATCAATTTACCATGACTAATACTGATATAACTTGGCTGAAATTACTTTATAGCCAAACATAATGAAAGCTAAAAGTGCTTAGCAATACAAAATATTCAAACTTCATTGTAAGTGTTCAACTCCTGGAGCAAAAATGTGCCTTTAATGCAAGTAAATTAGTCTAAACAGATGTTTAGATGTATGTTGTTTTTCAAGATCATGGTGCACTGTTGCATTAAGACACAAAAGAAAGAATATTTCAGATTTAATGGTTCTTACAGAAAAAGCAGAACAGGATCCTACAGAAAAGTTCCAGAGGATACACATACCTCGTTCAGCAGCTCATGGACCACCCTCCCAATGGAGTGCGCATTATTAACTGGTGACACATTGCAACCATGTAACAACCAGGAAACATTTTCCATTTCAATGGGAACAACCATTTCAGAAGACCCATTATATTAAACAATGTTCTTTGTGACTTGAGGTAGGTTTAATTCTAAGGATAAACCCAGATTGGGGAAGAATGATTAAAAAATGGGGACCGCTTCTCCTTTAACAGTTCCTGTGTGCCACAGGCATAGATTAATATTCTGGAGTTCATACAGAAAATTAATACACTGCGTATGAATTTGATTAAACTGTGACACGAAAGAGAGTATCCACTACACAGAACCCCAGGGCAGTGCTGTGTATATACACAATAAACAAGACGGGTAGAAGACAAAGTGAGAGGAGTTCATACCATTGAGGATAGAGAAAGCGTCATTGATCTTCATCCTTTATATATAAACATCAAAAGGATTACTACAGTGCATGCCAATTGAATGAGCGTTAGCGTAAGAGATTTACATGTCTCACTTTCACCATGTAGGGGTTTAATCAATGCAAGAACTCGCAGAACTGATTTTCAAGGAAAGAAATTTTGTTATGACCAATTTATTGGCAAAGTTAATTTTTGTCATTGTTAGGCAGAACTCTTCAGAGCCCTACTTTATAACAGAAACCACAGATGAATAGACTAATTTCACTTTTAAACATGAAAACTGAGAAGAAAAAGAATTCTAGAGTAAGAGAGTTGAATAATTCCCAGGTGAACTACTACACATTTTCCCAGCCTGCAGATACAGCTGAAGGCTCTTCAAATGAATTATGATCTCTCCAAATAAAGAGCTAAGATCAAGCAGAATTGCTATCTCAATACATCTAATATCGTACAGACTAGAACAGCAAGTATAAAACATGCACTGTAGAAAATTAAAATGCTGCTTATTTACACCAGTGTCTGTTGTAGTTCCAGCTCACCAGTTAGACCTGTCTCCCCCGTTACTCAAAAAATTCACATCTTCCATACTACTGCAGCATTATTAATATTAATTTTAGTGCTCCTAAAATGCCTTACACCATTTTTACTGGGCTTTCCGCTTCCATTGTGTTTTTCTTTACTCTACATTGGTTACCTCCCACTGAAGCTTCTTTTCTTGTTTTCTCCAGAAGGATTTACATTAGCCACACACAGTATTCTCCCCCACAATTATCATTTGACTCATGCTGGCTTGACATTCAGGTTTTCAGCAATTGCTCTTAATGAGAGAGATTAAATTGCAGTTCATTAAATAAGTTCATTTTATCGTAGCTGCACATTTGTTTAATCAGTTTTCGTCTTGATGAGGCTTATGCATACATGTACAGAAGCCATCACACCTATATAGCAAGTGTTTATTTTCATGTGTCCCTTAAGTCCACAAGAATTTAAGTAACTCCTTTGAAAAGAATATTTTAAAAGTCCCATTTCTAAGGAGTTTTAATTTACGTTTTTTCCAGTTAAGACCATAGTAACTTCTGTCCACAGTTTTTTGAGAAACTCTTAGTAGTTATATGCAAAAGATGACTATTTGGTTCACTTTCCTAAACAACATCAATTCTAATAAGCCAAGACATGTTTCCTTCATACAGCAGTTCACAGGGAAGCAAGAAAAACGTTCTAGGTAGAACTGTATTGCATTTCAATTGTACAACATTTTACATCTGAAGACCATGTGAATTAGAATGTACCTACCAAAGGATAATTTTCATGGCACAACAATTTTGTTCCCCATAAGACAGATGGCAAGAAACAGGTGAGAAGTGCTGGGTGCTTAGGTGAAACGACAGTGCTTTGTAGGAATGCACTATGACAGTTTTCCTAATTATTGTCCTAAGGTGAAAATAGTTGTAATAATGTTAGGTCCTATGAATAGAAAATAATGTTGTGTGGGTTTCAAGAGGATGATAGAGGGCTCGTTCTTCTAAATTATTCATTAAACAGAGGCTGCTTTGGTATAAGGAAGCACAGGAAATAGTAAAAAGTTCAAAACTTGAACTTTATTACCCAAAGAACTTTGTCTCACTACCTGAAAGGACAAATCAAGATGTTCAAGTGCAAAACATAGTTTATGGTACTTACTTTCTCCCTGATCTGACTGTTATCCATACATCCTTGCTAAATGTAACTCCTATTACACAGCTTTTAGATTTTTTCCCTTTAATCCATCCTATTACCATTTGACATTGCAAGTGAGGAACACCTAGGGAATATGCAGATTTAGTCTCAATATCCTCAAATGCCTGACAACTGGAAGCAGCCAAAACCTATTCAGGTTACTTACAGCTTGTGCTTTGATTACCCATGTCTACTTTGTGCTTTTAGATTGAGAGGAAAGTGTCATTATTGCTTGTTTTCGGTAAACCTTCATCTTACAGAGGAAGAACACCACCACCAAAAAAAACCAAACTATAAATAGTGATGCCATAAGGTAAGATCAAAATAACTGAAGTCAATGACTAAAGTAAACAACAACTTGCTAGTTTCCAGAGGTATATATCTTATCTGTGACCTGAAGAAATTCTGTAAAAATAAGAATACAGAACATCATAAAAATTTGGAGACACTCCAAATAAAGTTTGCAGTTAGTATAGAGGGTTTAGGGTGTGTCCCCTGTTCACCACTCACATTAATATGTGGCTGAATACAAGCTCAGTGGTGTTTCTTCACTGGGAACTGCACTGACCTCAGCTTATTCTGTGTGTTACACTAATGCCATTTGACAGAAGTTGTTGTAGCTGTATTTTAGGAAGAGCTTTACTGCACTGATGGAACAAAGAAAATATTTTTATTGTTTATAACTTACACAGTTTTTCAATACTATTATGGTTCTAATAAAAGTGCAAATGACTGGATTTGTACACCTAATTACAGCAATAATGAAGTTGAGGAGCAAACTAGACTGTATGGGTAGAGTGGAGTAGCACTTAATCATCTTCTGAGGCATTATCTTGCTTGAAGAGAATCTAGAGTTTAAATAGCTGGGCTAAAGCTTGAATAACAGCCCAGTCTTCTCTCACATTTACACTTAGACTGATATCTAAACCCAGTGCTCATTACATTTATATTTATTAGACAGTTTGTCATGCTCCAATTTTCCCCAAAATATCATTAAAGCACAAATTTCCATTCACATTAATTGCAAATTAACTCTTGAAATGCAGTTTCAAGACTATCCAGTTACATTTTGTGCAAATCATGGTATTCTGGTAATGCTGTTACTTGTCTCCAGTACCACTCCTTTGAAGAGTCTGAAACCTTAGGCTGATTTAAGAGTTTAAAAATGCAATTTACTTACTTAGTTATTTCTACCCATTCAACCCGAAGATATCAACATGAACAAAGAAACTCATTCTTTGTAGCTTAAAGAAAACAGAAAAGAAAGCATTCATGGCTTCCGACCTTCACTTGCTTTAGGATTGTGTCACAGGTATCATTGGAACCTGTTCCCAGTATGAAACGACTGGTATCTTGCAGTTCATAATTTTAAATAGCTTTATAGATAATTTTAAAGCCACGTTACCCATTTTTAAGATATTTAAGATAGATTTGAATTTTGCACGACTTCTCATTTTGTGTTGCTTGTGCACTTCACAGGCACATTCCTGTCCCTTCCCCCATCGCATCCGTTAACGATAACATTCTACAGAAGCAGATCTAGTACAGACCCCTGCAGAACATCATTCTTGCTTGAAGGTGACCCACTTCACAAATACCCTGGGCACCAAGAAGCCAGTTGTTTTGTCAGTTACCCTGTAGGAGTTTCATTAATACCATGCCATCCCCCTGTTATTGAGGTTTAGCTTAGAAGAATCATTACAGAGATAAGTTCTCCAAAAAGAAAGTCTAAGGTCCACCCTCTGGCAGGGGTGAAGTTTATATATTTTTGTAAAGCCAGACCTCATTTTCTGATGAAGAAATACATGGAGAAATATTTGAGGCAAAGGGTAGAGGTAGAGCTTTAGGAAACTGACAGAGTCACAAAGCCCTCCAATAACTTGTTCAGAACAGGGTCTTATTTTGGGGTATTCTTGTAACCAATCACATAACATTTTGAATGAACTGAGAAAATTTCTTTCAAGAAGTCAAAAGCATATATACTCAGCTTTTCACATACCATCTCTGCACCCCTTTGGTACTGGCTTCAAATACAATAATCTGATTAAAGCAATTCCATAGGATAACAAACTACTATGTGCTCCAACAAGTCATCTTTGGAAAACTGAATTTCAGTCACATCTGACTGATTCGTCAAAACCAGTGTTAGAGGAAAAGAAAGCTTGAGTCTTTATCTGCTAAAACTGCTGCTGCACAAAAATATTTCTCACACAGATTTTTAAAGATTTTTCCAGATTTAGGAGAAACAAACTACAATATAAATGACCTAATTTCTGGAGTATGTTATCTACAAAAAAAAAAAAGGCAAGAAATATTTCAGCAAATATTCATCTAGCAGCTACCTGCAGAAGAAGGTGAACCAAATTGTTAAAACCAAGACAGTCACTTTGATACAGGTCCTGTGAAATCAGACTATTAGGGCTGATGGGTGAGGGTGGGGCATGTATGTCTAACAATCAAGAGAAAAATAAAATAACTCAAACACCCAAACTTCTCAAAATTCTGCTTTTTGTTTGCAAGACAACTATACAACAGGGTTCTGAGTCAGGCACACTTTAGACAAGTTACTCAAACTTAAAATTCACAGCCCTCACTTCTCTCAAGTGTTTTATGAGACTAGAATAAAAGCATCATATATCCCTAGTCCAGAGCTTGCAATATTTATGATATGCTTAGGGTAATGAAACAGATCTGATGGATGTTCTGAATGCATATGTAAAGCAAGGTCTATGTTGAGGCAGGCAGAAGCTTTCACAGGTCAGCTTGGTCACCAGAATATCAATATTGTATTCTTCCATTTCCAGAATAAATGACAAGGTAGTTCACTCTGCTTTCCCCCCTGCTAAGGTGGGTTTTGGCTGGGGTAGAGTTAATTTTCTTCACAGTAGTTGGTCTGAGGTTAGGTTTTGGATTTGTGCCGAGAACAGCATTGATAACACAGGGATGTTTCAGCTGTTGCGGAGCAGCGCTTACACAGAATCAAGAACTTCCCTGCTTCTCACTCCACTCCACCCCATCAGTCAGCAGGCTGGGGGTGCACAAGAATGAGAGGGGACACAGCACCCCAACTGACCAGAGGAATATTCCATGCCACGTGGTGCTATGCTCAGCATATGAAGCTGGGGGAAGAAGGAAGAAAAGGAGTGACATTGAGTGACAACATTTGTCTTCCCAAGCAACCACTATGTGTGACAGAGCCCTGCTTTTCTGGGGATAGTCCTACACACCTGCCTGCCCATAGGAAGTGGTGAATGAATTCCTTTTTTTTTTTTTTTGCTTTGTTTGAGTGCACAACCTTTGCTTTACTTAATCAGCTGTCTTTACCCCAAACCTGTGAAGTGGTTGGGATATGTGAAAGTGAGTTTTCACACTCTAACTCTTCTGATTCTCTCCCCCATCCCATGGGCAGGAGGAGTGAGCAAACACCTGTCTGCTGCTTAGTTGCCAGCTGAGGTTAAACCATAATGGTTGGATAGCAAAGTTCCTTGTTCATACTCCAAAAAGCTTCTTCACTCCTAAATAGTTATGCCCTGTCCTCCACATCTACTGGTTGTCAATGGGAACCAAATAATTGCAGGAAACCATACTGCCCAGGCATTCTTAAACAGCATAAAACTCACATGACTATAAAATCAGAGAACAGCTCAAGTAAAATAATGCTTCAGTATGATCTTTCCCAGAAACATAAAACAAGATTTTTTTTTTTTTAAAACAGTTTTCCTAATACTGGATCAGCCAACATAGATTTTGACACCTTTCAGGCACTTCATTTGTGGAGTCTTCATGACCTGAATTGCTAAATCCAAGTTCCCCATCCATAACGAACTCTACCATGCTGAAATAGCACAGGATTTATCCTAAACATACTCTGAATAAAAACAATGCTTGTATACACCTTTTTAGTGAAATTTTATTGAAGAAACTGTGATGTTTTATGAGATTCCCCTCTCCAACCAATGATTAACATTAGATGTTCATAGCAGCTCTACTACTGCTTCATGACCCATCAAAACACCATCATACTGTCAGACAATATAAAAAGATTTTCAGTTGCTGTCCATTTATGAAGCCAGGCTGAAAGTGCAAGGAACATACCAGTTACCAAGTTGTTCGTCACAAAAGTAGGGAGTTTTAGTTGGGATAGAGCTAATTTTCCTTACAGATAAAGCAATTACCATGTTCTGCAATATCAGAAAGTTCTCTTTAAATCATGTTGGACTTTCATATTAAAATGATGAAACATCATAACTAATTGAGAAATTTTCAGACTTATTTTTCAGGGCTTTAGGGTTACCTCATGCCATGGATAAATAGAAAACAAGAAAAATTCTTAGGAGGTAAACTACATGAAAATGTACTTAAACACTTTTCTCAAGTGTTTATTAAGTCTCAAAGAATCAAAACTATTAAAAAAAAATATGGATTTTTCAACTTCTAAGTACCAGACATCAATTTCTAGAAAGAAAAAACCTAAATCTCAAGCTGTGGTTTTTGTTGTCTGTGTGTTTGGGTTTTTTTTTTTTTCCATTTCTTTCAAACTGCTTAGAAAATAATTTAAGAATGATTCCTTCTCAGAATATCTACATTATAGGGAACCCTGAATTGGTGCTTCAAAGCACCGCACTTGTTGTCAAGACTGTAATTTTCCACTGCAAACCAAAATCCCATTTTTAGCAACAACTATTCATCAGGTTACAGATATCGGTTAAAGCTCCCTGAAATTCATTCTGACAAATAAACAGGGTTTCCCCAAGACACTTTAGAAAACATATACTTCCTCATTCCATAATTGCATTTTCTAAACTTGTTTGAGGAGAAGGGATAATATGTTCTACATCTCAGTTCCACATAAAAAATATAAAGGAATATAAATGGCTTTCACTTTCACAGTTGGTCTGAATTTTGCAGACACAAAATAAAGAATTAGCCCAGAGAACTTTCAAAATTCAAAGTTATTTATTCTACACAGTTCCAACCATGGAGCAGAATCTCAAATTTGGAATTAAATCCAAATTAGTGTTTATTGTCTTTGCTGCAAAGTACTGAACCGAGAAACAAAACTAACTGTCAAACAACATTTTTCCCCCTGCTGGTTCCTCTGACCAGCAGACCTCTTTTTTTGACTTGTAGACCTGCGCTTTGACCACCCTCCTCCAGTTCACTGTCACTGAGCAACACTGATCCCAGTACACATACCAGAAACATGGCAGTAGTCGTCAGCTACTGCTTGGACTTTACCACTGTTCTGTTCCCAGTTAACGTTCCTGCCATTCATGAGCTTGAAATTGTTTCCAGTAGCATGGAGTAGTGTCAAAGACACTATGAAACCCAAGCCCCAAGAAATGCAAGAGTCACCTCTGTCGTTTCTGTACAGCACGAGAGGAAACTACTATTACATAAAACTGACACTTCAGTAAAATTAACTGATAGCTTTGATACCCCTTCACTAGATAAGAAGAATAGTCATTGAATAAATTGATAGAAAATAAATTAATACATCTCCTAATATATTAGGAAGTGCCTTTCCTGAATGCAAAGTGGGATAATAAGAACTACAGATGACTAACAGTGAAAGATAAGGATGTCCAAGGAAGAAAAATTGAAGTTACAGACACAACTGACACAACTGAAACTAGAAACAGGAAAGATAGCCTCAGAAGTATTATACTGTTTCCAATTCTATGATAAAAGAGTTTACTTCTAATTAACTAGAATTTTAGAGATTTGAACCTTGAAAACCTTAGTCTAAATCCTTGGGAATGGGAGAACACAACACCATTGCTTTATTTAACTGTATAGGTCATTATACATTGCTGCAGATTGTGTCCTGTTAAAAGGATAATTGGAAAACAAAGGCAGATGCAAAATGTCTTCAGTCTGTTGTCTATTGCTAACTAAAACTACCTGGAGAAAAACTGAATAGTACATCACTCCATCTGTGAGAACTACTGAGAATTCAGATAGAGGAAAGCCTTTGCTAGAAACAATGAGGCAGGAAACCTGTATCACAACTGGATACCAAATAGCTGCAAATATAGTAGTCTTTCTATTTTTACATTAGAGAAAGATAAAAATGTGGAACAGAATTGGTCAGATGTTTTCCACATGAATTATTACAAGACAAATATAAAGATCTCTTTCACTGTCACTGCATATGAATAAAATCACAATCCATCACGTTGCGTAGGCTTATTTAGAATGACTCATTTTGTTCAACTTGAGAAACATTTCATTTTATACACTTTCATAGCAATATTAACCTGCTGTTTTACATAAACTGTAATGCTAGTCCCTGTGCACCTCCTGTAGGACAGGATCTTCCACTCTCTGAAGCAGATTCCCATCTTCCTGAGAAGTGCATTAGAAGCTTATGAAGTCAATCTTACCCTATTGAAGAATGAAAAACATTGGATTTGCTATCTTCAGCATAACGACATACGCTTGAAAGATCACATGACTTGACATCGTGTCCATTCAATGAAATATTGTTTAGCTTTCCATCCAAAATTATGAAGAAGCTTTTATACTTCTGAATGAAATTTGTTGGTGGAAAGGCAGTTGAGAAAAGGCTTAGCTTTAGTTCAGAAAGTAATCCTACTTTCAATGAGATTAGTATGCAAATTAATTAATTCTCACACACTCTAACCTGTCTGGGTAAGATTTTGGTTTGTCTATCTCTGACATAAAAACAAGGATTTGAAAAATACCAAGAAAAAACAAAAAACAAAAAAACCCAAACCTCAGAAGACATCCACTAATTCCTCTTTCTTTTTAGGATGAAAATCTGAAATAATTTCCTCCTCCTACCACGTGGGGCCCCAGACTAATAATGCCTTTTATGACACTTCTGAAATAAAAACTCACTATACTTTTTTATAAATGTAAACATATAATACTGATCAGAGACTTCTGAGCACCCAGCAGTTTTATTTACTGCCAGTATGACCCAAATTAAGTTGAGAAGGAGCAACTGTACGTACTTAATAGCATACCGTCAAAAGAAATGAAACAAACCTGACTGCAATTATTGAAAGAAACAAGGTAAAAAGTAGGTGTACAGAAAAGATGATAATCAGCCAGCTAGTTTAGGTCACTTATACACACAGCAGCACAAGTGACGACTAATACATTCTCTATTGCATTAGTGTGTGGACCCCTTCTCAAAAGTAGCACAAATTCATGAATGGACATCCAGTGACTCCTTCCAAAACTCAGACCCGCACTGAGAGCCTCTCACAGGGCTGATGTTGCTGCTTGACAGAAACAAATAAATGAGCTTGGGAAAAAAAAAAAAACCAAAACACCAAAAAAAACCCCAAAACCAAAAAAGGTGATTCACCCACAGCTTCTACTCCAGATGTTTTGCAAATCAAAGAAAAAAGGCATTCTTTGAGATCTATAATGAAAATGCTCTTATCTTCCCCCTCTGAACATTAAAAAAAAACCCCAAAACAACAACAAAAAAACCCCAAAAAACCAAAAAAACAACCCTGGAAATACAGTTTATTTGGTGATTTCAAATAATCATTTTACAAGGGATATGGAAAATACTCCAATAGCACAAGAGCTGCATCAAAATTTGCTAACAGGTGTGTTTAAAGCTTCTGGGTGCTATAAGGGCAGAGACCAGGCACAATGAATAGTCAAAACCATAAAATTAAAATTTAACACAGAAACGTTTGCATTTGCCAGCAAAGGCAAATACTCCCCTAGAGTAAGAGTAAAATTGGAGCTGATCAAAGTGTGGTTTGTTTAGGGGTTTTAATTGGTGGTTTGTTTGGTGGTGGTTTCCCCCCCCAGAACAAAGGAATTATTCTGATGACTGCTAGACAGGACTCCTAACTGCCAAGAATTCACTCTGGACTAGGATTGGGTTTGTAGTCTGAAAATACACATTTATTTAGCTGGATGTCACCCTTTTCCACCTGCCATTTGGCGAGTCTGTCAGCCACATACCCAGACCTGCAAAAAACATCCCAGGCCACCTGCCTGGGATGATAGTTCTAATTCAGCATAGACAGCAATTCCTATCCCAAAGGCATTTCATGCTATTACAACTTTAATTGCAACACTTAATAAATGTAAAAACACTCTTCTAGATTCTGCTGTTGTATATAAAATGCTGCTGCCCGTCACAAGATAGTAGGTATCCCAAAACACATCATCTTGATTGGCAGGCACTAGCAGAGAAGCACAGCTAAATTTATGCAGCAATCATTACTAGAAATCCACACAAATTTTCCAGATAACAGAATGAGGCAAAATGATTTTAAAAAGGAAATCAAACAGAAAGCATTCATTGAGTTAATGCAAATGCCATACCACTGCTTTCTATTCGTAGAAGATAATGAATGTAAAAGGCTATCCATACAAAGTTTTGAAGGATAAAGCAAATATATATTTCTGTATGACACCTATAGAGCATCTTGTGTTGCACAAAGCTACACATCTGTAATGTTCACGCATGGTTTGCTTTTCATGTTAATCAAATTTCACTTTCTCTACTATCACAACTACCAGTTAAAAAAAGAAAATCAGAGGAAATAAAAAAAATGTGTGTTTAAGAAAAGTGTTGCAGCACAGCCTGCTCTGAGGTATCAGACCCTCTCACCAGAGACATCTGTGATAGACTGCAGTCAGTTTATTACCATTTCCACATCTGCATTTTACATGCTACTAAGAACAAGCCCCACATCAATTAATATAGACCTAGAACACCCTAATTTTCCACTCTCTGTTAATGTAAGTCTTTTTCCTCCAGAGATTTTTACTAACTACTTACTTACCAACTTTAAGTCTTTTTTTTTTAACCAAGAAGCAGGGGAAGAAAAAGAGGTTACTCCCTCCCTCCCTCTGCCTCCCTACAAGAAAAGCAATTTATTCACTACACAATTTTCCTGAAACAAGCAAAACTCAGGTATCAGTAACAAGAAGAACTGGTAGAAGACAGCCGAGGAACACAGCAAAAAGGATGCATAAAGCCAAGCACCAGGGATATGAAGGAGAACAAGCCAAGCCAGGCTCTGTGCAATGAGCAGAGGTGAATTGGTCACAACTGAACTAACAGAAAGCAGCAAAGGCCCTCAGAAAACAGGAGAGGCAACCTCTCTCCAGGACTGAGGGAACAAAACATGGTTTTACAACAGCAGAAATGCTAACAACAACCCCACTGCCACCACCAGGCTTAGTATGGCGTACCTGTTCGCAGATGAGCTGTCAAAACAAGCCACTGAAGAGACATGCTCCCCATGAGTCCAGTTCAAGAAAAGCAAAAACACTGAGCTCAAAAGAACAGTTCTGAAAACAGAACAAAACTACAGACTCCCACCAAAAGCACAGCTTCCCCCCAGCCTCCAGCTTTCATGGGTAGAGGGGAACACAGGTGGTGGCACTTTGCATCAGAGGTGGCAGCAAGGAGCACTGCAACCCACCTGGATAGCAGAGCTCCAGGTGATGCACAGCATGCACTCACCCCGGCTTTCTGCTGCTTAAGAGGATGAAAATGTAAAAAAAATAAGGACTTAAGAAATGCTCCCCAAGTCCATCTAGGCTTCTGTGTTGTCCCCAGCACGGGAGATAACTGGCAGTGTTCAGGTGTTTGTGCAGCACACATTGATGTGGCCCCTCTGCCACCCCTTTTGACCCTGCTACTTTCACGGTGCACAGTTGCTGTAGAGAGTGCACCACAATGTCCCTTTCCAGTACCTCTGAATAACCACTTTTTGATGCTCCTGATGCTGTGGCTCCCAAAATTTAGAATAGAATACAATAGAATATTTCAATTGGTGGGGACCTGCATCAATCTAGTCCAACTCTCTCACCAAAAGTTAAAGCACATTATTAAGAGTATTGTCCAAATGTACCTTAAACACTGACAAGCTTGGGGCATCAACCACCTCTCTAGGAAGCCTGTTCCAGTGCTTGACCACCCTCTTGGTAAACAAATGGTTCCTAACGTCCAGTTTAAACCTCCCCTGGCATAGCTTTGGGTCATTCCCACGTGTCCTGTGACTGAATCCCAGGGAGAAGAACTCAGCACATCCCTCTGCACTTCCCCTTCTCAGGAAGCTGTTGGGAGCAATGAGGTGACCCCTCAGCTTCCTTCTCTCCAAACAAGACAAGCCCAAAATCCTCAGCCACTCCTCACAGGACATACTTTCCAGCCCTTTCACCAGCTCTGTTGCCCTTCTCAGGACACTTCCGAGGACCTTCACATCCTTCCTAAACTCTGGGGCCCAGAACTGCACACAGCACTCTGGGTGAAGCCACAGGAATGGTGCTCTCCAATGACACCTCTGCCAATTTATACTTGTGCCTGGCATTACTCCATCCTAGGTGCAGAATTACTGAAGTTTGTTAAACACCATGTACTTCATTTCACTTCTTTTAAAGCAAGCCTGTGTGATGTGGTGAATAGCAGTGCCATGTTTACCATCTCCACCGTCACCAGGGTTTCATGATCTCAGGCAACTCTCCCTCAGCCTTTCCCATTCCTCACCAGGAATCCCAACCTTTCAGTCTCTCTTCCAAAGACAGCTGCTCCATACCTGCATTCACATCACTGTCCCTTTTCTGACTCCACCGGGACCTTCCGTGAGAAGACAAGAGCTACTCATTGTGTTTAAGTCATGAACACACTGAGGCCTTGTAGAGCAGCAAAATGATAACTTCTCTCTCATTTTTATACCATTTGTGTTCCCCTCCAACATCTTGATAAGGAAAATATCTAATCAAATATTGCCTTTGGATGTGTGACAGTTAATATTTCTCATTTTTGGCTGAAAATGTGTTATTTGCATGTCATTCTGTTCTGCTCCCTCATTTGCAGTTTGACTGACCTGTATTTAGAGTTACACAGCACAAAAATGTTCAGGGTCTCTTTTATTAGTTTATAAAATAAACTTCTAGTACCCCATGTGATTAGAAATGATGGGGTTTTTTTCCCCTATGTTAATCTGTTGGCATCAATGTTGTAATTTTTAATATTAACTTAAGCTTTAACTCATTTCTATAAAGAGTACACATGACAAAAACTTCTAACCGTTCTAAACTGAAGACAGAGCTGGAAAGCCAATTCAGCCTGAAATAGAACCATAGAATCACAGATTGATTTGGGTTGGAAGGGACCTTAAAGATCATCTAGTTCCAACCCCCCTGCCATGGGCAGGGACACCTTCCACTAGACCAGGTTGCTCCAAGCCTCATCCAGCCTGGCCTTGGACACTTCCAGGGATGGGGCATCCACAGCTTCTCTGGGCAACCTGTCCCAGTGCCTCCCCATCCTCTCTGGGAACACCTTCTTCCTGATATCCAACCTAAACCTCCCCACTTTCAGTTTAACCCCGTTACCCCTTGTCCTATCACTACAGGCCCTTGTAAAAAGTCCCCCCCAGCTTCCTTGTAGCCCCTTCAGGCACTGGAAGGTGCTATAAGGTCTCCCCGGAGCCTTCTCTTCTCCAGGCTGAACACCCCAACTCTCTCAGCCTGTCCCCGTAGCAGGGGTGCTCCAGCACCTCGTGGCCTCTTCTGAACTCATTCCAAGTGGTCAATATCCTTCTGATATTGAGGGCTCCACAGCTGGATGCAGCACTCCAGGTGGGGTCTCACAAGAGCAGAGCAGAGAGTGAGAATCTGAGAATCCCCACCCTCGACCTGCTGGACACAATTCTCTAGATACAACCCACAGTAATAGCATACAGAGCATTCCTCTGAAGTGGGATAGAAAGGATTCAAGGCAACATTCTGTCCTGGCCAAAATGAGAGTCTGAATCCAGATCCTCCTATCTCAGTCCCAGAGCTCCCATTTTTTTGGGCCAAAACACACACTTTTCTTTAAATCAGAGGTCACAGACGTTCTGCTGTATTCCAGCAGAAGAGAATGAAAATAAGTAAAATTTGCACAGCTAGCCTGCTTATGTCATACTTCTGCAACCAGTGAGATTGGTACATTACAACACGAGTACCTGAACCTTCTCAGAAAAAATCCAGGTTGACATAAAGAATTAGTTGCCAGTTTGTGGTATGGACCCTTGGATGTACATGACTCCAAGCAATAGACCAGTTGAACCAAAATACTTCAAAGGAAGGGAAGGACCTTGCTAACTAGTAACCAGTACATACTGTTTACTTGGAGAGACATGAGTAAGAATACATTGATTTAAATTCCCGTATGGTTTGCAGGAGCAGGCACTCACAGAATGCCTTTTTCCAGGCTGTGTGCCAGAACACACAAGCCATACAGAAATTTTGCCCATTTGTGATCACAAACACACAAAAAAACCCAGCCCCACTGCAATGTGGGCTTCCTGATACATTTACACTTTGTATTAATTCATTTGATGCAATGCCAAAAAGTCTTCTCTTTCTCACCTGTCATGTACGACCAGCACGCAGCGTAATTAAAAATAAGTAGAACAGGTGGTTCTTTTCTTTTTTCCTTTTTTTTTTTTTTTATCCAAATAAGACCTTTGACTTGTATTCGTGTGTTTAGTTTTCAAGATATTTTGACATTTCAATAAGCCCTGTAGTTTTAATAGAATGTTAAGACTGATATTGGCAGGAAAAACCTCAGGAAGATGCAGTGAGTCGATTGCCATGAGCTAACAATATACCACACACTTTCATGTTTGATGCCACATCTGAGCATGATGTCCCCAGCTACATAGTTATTGGATGACTGTATTGGGCCCACTACAGTATCTGTTGCCTTTAAATGTACTAAGACTATGAAAAAAAACTTTGTGATTAAGGTTTCCTGGCAGTATTTCAGGATGTCAATCTTAGAGATTTCTACAAACTGAAAATCTCACAGTCTAAATACCAAGTCATTACTTGGCTCCTTCAGATCTTCCCAGAGCTTGCACTTCATCATCCCTGGGAACCATGAGTCTTCGTGATAGTGCATATATTTTTAAAACAATCTGTCCCGTTTGATCTTAGCTATACCTTTGAATTGCCGACTCCCAAAAGAGAGTTTTCACATGCTGAAATTGCTCTAAATCTTTTATTAAATAAACTGCAGAAAGGTGAGAGGGGTTTTTTTGTCTTTTAAATAACAGTTATAAATCTAAGTCCATTATTTAACATCACCTATAAAGGTAACAGGAAAAACTGTCCCTTTTCAGGGCTTTCTTCGTGTGACAACAGCTGTACTATGCTGTGTTTCCTTTCTTCCCTGCCTTCTCAAGAGTTCATGCTAATTCAATGTCATAAAGATAATTAAAATATACTTGCAGCAGAAACAAGCTTTGGAGATGACTACTATGATGAATTTTTCGTAGTAGAACTTTGCTTTGGACTTGATACCTTCTCATCTGCTTATAACTAAAAAGAAGAAAGCACAATTCAGCTTCTTTTGTCTGTTAAGGTTTCATTATTTTCAACATGAGACTATCACTCATGAAAGGCTGGAATCAGCATCACTATAGCCTGAAGAGACAGGTTCTGAATAAAATTACAGATGCTAATTAAATCAGTTAAGCTTAATGGTAGATTGTAAAATTGTATCCTCAACCAGCCTAGCTTTTTCATTGAAAATGGTGTTAGTTTTTTTGTCAAATATTATGAAATAAAGAAAAAAAAGGTATAGATCTCTTCTTCCTGCTGTAGCAGGCTTCTCATTCCAATAAATCTTTTCTCAGGATAATTTTGTTCGGTGTGTCTTTTACTTAAGGGTTAATGCTGTAGAAGTACTCACAGATAAATATATTCCAATGCAAGTGATATTTTTTTACAAATTCAAGGTGGAAAGTAATGTTTGTCATTTCTGGGATGGCCACAATAGACAGGAATTGGAGCAGTTCTCTTCTCTAGATGGAGAACATAGTCCTTGTAATCCCCTGGGAAATCCATATATGTATAACGGTCTTCAAAATCTGAGATAACACTTCTTTTGTTGGTCTACACTAATCTCACATTACAGTAAATCGGGTGTTCTCTATTCTAGTATTTTTTATACATATAATTCCTTTGCCTAAAATATTCCTGAAGGAATACATCTCCTTGTGCAATGGGTGTAGAACAATTCCTGCAGCTTTAATGTAATGATATAATTACTCATTCTGTGGAATCAGAATCGTTCTGGGTTTTTAGTCATTGGAGATGCAGATTCTGCAAAATAAGATACTTTCCAAGAAAAACAAAACAAAAAACCAAAACCAAACAAAACCCCCCCACAAACCAGTGAATAAACTATCACAGCTATAGAAGAGATGGCTAGTAACAAACTCACTATGTGCATTTGTCAGAGGTGAGTAGGTTTTGACAGCACCACCTGATTCACCACTAAAGGAAATCTAACTAAACTTCCCTAGGTTCAGATGTCGCCCACTAAAAGGACACACTTATAAATAAACAGAGATTTATTATGCTTTTTTATCTTGTTTTCTATTTTTAGGGTGTGTCAAAACCACAGTTTGGAAGAGAAATATTATTATGAGACTGTCCACCAAGAAAAAAATATTGCTTGTCAAAACTCTTGTTATATCTCACAAAAACAAACAAACAAACAAAAAACCCAAACCAAACAGCACATTTTTAAACAGATTGAAAATATGTATAAAGTTCCCTTATAATTTTGAAATCTACAATCTCAGGAAAAGAATCTAAGAAAATAAAAACCTTGAGACTTCGTTGTCTAAGTGTTCCAGTTCTTGAATTATTCAGTTTACAACACATACAATTTGTAGAAATTGATGTTACATTGTTAAATTAGACCATAAATGTGGGAAGGCGGATATATTAAATCATGATAAACTCTCAGACAGAAGTGTGAAATTTATTAGGTTACTAAAATAACCCCATGGATTTACAGATTTTAACGTTAATAGATTTCCATCCACTGTTGCTGTGGGTATTTTCTAGCTTAGGCTAAATAACATTCCATTTCTAACTCTGTTTTTAACCAGGTTCTTAAACTTTACTCTTCTTTCTGGATCACATTTTTTCATGTTTTATATGAATTAAGTATGGTTTCATAAATGCCTATGATATTTTAAATAAAACAAGTTAATGTAAAGTTAGCGGGTGTTATTCCAATTTTTCTAAAGGATGTTTGTAAGGAAACAGCATAAAAGAAGTAGCTGCAACCATTTCTGTATGTGTGTCAAATATGGCCTATGTTATACATCTGTAGTATCTAACCTTTCTGGAATTAAGATACGAAGAGCCTCAAGACAAAAAAAAAAACAAACATAAAGTTTGCATTTTGTTGTGTTCCACGGGTAATGAGCTGCTCTCCTCTTCAGAAGTGATTTCTTCCCTGAAACGCAACAGGCTTGTGTGTTGGGTTTGTGTGGTGGGATTTGGTAGCTGGGGAGGGGCTACAGGGTTATTCCTGTGTGAAACAGCTCGAAGCCTCCCTGGATCCAAGTTGCACCCACCTCTGGCCATGCCTGAGCCCATCAGTGATGATGGTAAGTGCCTCTGGGATAACTATTTAAAATGGGGAAAAAACCTGTCTGTGGAACCTGCAGAGGAGGGGAGTGGGATGTGGAAGAGACGAGGCAGACACCCAGGTCTGTGCAGAAGGTGGGGAGGAGGTGGCGGGAGCCGCTTCCCCCG
>NW_010239025.1:281-7023 GCF_000690775.1 Eurypyga helias | reverse complement strand
GAGGGAGGTGCCCCTGCAGCCATGGAGGGTCACGAGGGAGCAGAGACCCCCCTGCAGCCCAGGGAGGACCCCACACCAGAGCAGGGGGCTGTGCCCAAAGAGCCTATGACTCTGGGAAGCCCATGCTGGAGCAGGCTGCTCCTGAAGGACTGCATACCATGGAAGGGACACGCTGGAGCAGTTAGTGAAGAAAACTGCCAAAGAAGTTGGTGGAGAACTGTCTCCCATGGGAGGGACCCTGGGCTGGAGCAGGGGCAGAGTGTGAGGATCCTCCCCTGAGGAGGAAGGAGCAGCAGCGACAACGTGCGATGGACTGACCCAAACCCCCATTCCCTGTCCCCCTGCACCACTCGAGTGCAGGACACAGAGAAATGGGGAGTGAAGCTGAATCTGGGAAGAAGGTAGGGGTGAGGTAAGGTGTGTGTGGTGCTTTGTTGCAGGGTGGGCTTTAACCACGATAGCTTGCAAACAACATCAACTGTAGTGACTAAGTATATGACTAAACAAAAAAACAAAATACTTTAAACACCCCACAAGGCAAAAGGAAGAACCATCAGTGCAATTTTTATTAAGTAACATTACAATAATGTTCCACAGTAGAGGACATGGGTTCTCATTAGAGTGATAAAAACTTATCTGCAGAAAATAAATTCACAGGTACATCTGTAATTTAGCCATAATGGTAAATCTGGCTGCATCCCACTATTGGCTATAACTTGCCAGCTGTTCCCTCTCAGAATACAATTTTATTTTCCAATAGAAAGGGAGGCCTCTTCTTCACCCACTCCCTTTTCTCCATCCTTAGCAGCTGCCCTGAATGCAGGCTGGTAGTATGCAAAGGAGTTGCAGTGGGATGGGTAGGAGCACCGACGAGAAGTGTGTTCCCTCCTAGCAGCATCTACAGTCATGGACCAATCAGCTGTGACTGTGCTCCAAACACAAATCTGTCCCAAAAGGATTCACAACGCTTCCTGGGTCCATTGACATTGTCACACTTTCCTTCCACAGTGGTGAACCTACTCACCCCCCTGAGTGGCAAACTGTGAAAAAAACACTTTTAAGAGAACTAAAACATGAGCAATCTTAGACACAGAACTTATACACTATGTCTGAACTTCATTTTATTTATGGGTATAGGGTACAGCAGAAATTGAGGTGGAGGATTCACTGCTAAAAGTCCTTTAGAAGCCAGAGGAATGGGTTTGGAGACCAAAGAACAGCCATGAATTTGAAGAAGGTGAAGATGTAGAAAGAAAACTGCAGGACATACATGCCAAAAAAAATTTCTCTGAGTGAATTAAAATTAATTTATCCAATGGCATTGTCAACCTAGCATGTAAAGATCAAAAACCCATGTGGCTCATGCTAAGCAAATAGATATATGAGCTCCATAGCCCTAATTTCTGTGATAATCTGAAATCAGCCTGAAATCGGTGTTAAACGCTGTCACTGGTAGAATGGGAAACAGCTGACTGAAGTTTTCTTTTGATGTGACACTGGGAAGATGTAAAGTGTTATATAGTATACATTAAACATGCATGGAAAAAAGATGTGAGGCAATGGTTAGGAGTCACAGAAAGGGATATTCTCGTTAGGGAAGGGGAAAAAAAATCCACAAAATGACAAGGATTCCTTAAATGCCTAGACAAGTTTCCCCAGGAGGAATTTCTCTCTTGTGCCATCTCCATTTTACAAACTCAAAATTTAACTGGACAACGTCTTGAGCAACCTGAGCCGCTTTCATGTTGGCCCAGGTTTTCACCAGGCAGGATGAGACGACCTCCAAAGGGCTCTTCAAGACTAAATTTTCTAAGATTCCAGGAAAACATGTTGGGCGATTGAACACATATTTAAAACTAAGGTCACTCAAGCCTGTATATGCAATTTCTAGAATTCTTAGAAAAAATAGCTGCATATATAGGATCCAGCATGAATTGCCAAAGAAGATAATGTAGATAATTAAAAAGTATGGTTTTCAGTTTAAACTTTTTCCACAGCTACTTGCAATTTGATTATCAGAGATTAGTTTTATGGCTCATATCAAAGTTGTTGCATTCATAGCACTGCCTTGCAGTATCAATAAATAAAACCAAAATCCTATATATTCTCAAGTGGATATACTTTGGTGCTTCAAGGTAAAATTAATGAAAGATATATGCATTTCTTTTGTTATGAATAACTTAATCAGCATATCGACTCTCTTTAAAACTTATTTATGTGTCAGAAAGAAAATTGCTTTCCATCTCCTGTTGACTGCAACCTTAATTGGGACTGGAGATGGAGTAGAAATATCTTATTAAATAGCCTATCATATAGCAAAATTACAGTTTAGTGTTGTATTTGATGTGTAAAGCTCTGGCTGATATGTCTAGATTAAGCATTAGTGAATTATAAACACAGTGAAGACTGCAGCTGGTATTACTTCTTCGTTTAAAGAACCACTAATGTAAACATTTTGTTCTCAGCTTGTTTTTTTCTGTATTCTGTTGGCACTTGCTGAGCCAGTGCCAATAACAAGTTTTAGAAGCCAACACCACTCCACACTTCCCAGGAAAAAAAAAAAAATTCTTAATATTTTATTACTTAATTCAATTAATGAGCCACTAAACTTTTTCTCCGCTTTGGCTACTTTTGTGTGCATTTCACTACTTCCCTGCATGCTTCATGTGATGGATACCAAAGGAAAACACCTGCCGACTGAAATCGGGTGTTTATACACAGAGCAGTTAGGACACAATCTGCCTCCTTTATATCTTGATTTTTATTAAGTCCAGCAGAAATAGAAGCCACAGAAGGGAGGAAATACCATAAGTGCTTTTGTTCTTTACAACTTGAGAGAACATGCGAGTCGTGGGCACCCCAAACTGTGAGTGAGTCAGGCTTGTGTTACTCAAGGGAGATGTCCTGCTACAAGGAATTGGGAATCTCCCTCTCTCCATGTAAAATAATGTAAGTATCAGTAAAACAAATTCCTCCTATTCCTAATTTCTCTTCACTTGGCCCACTTGTACCACAGGGTAGAGATGTCAGGCAGTTGTGACTTTACTTTGAAGTCCTGAATGTCTTGGACATTTAAGATGAACGCTAATCTTGAATATTTTGGAAATTAGACTTACAGTTGGTTCTGCTTTGAAACACGACTTTGGAGGTTGCTAGCAGACTATATGCTGAGAGGAAGTGGGTTTTTACTCCAGGAGAACTCAACCCCCTGAAGCTGGAGTCCTGGCTGGGGGCTGCTGCCATGAAGGCAGAGCCCAGGAGGACAATGTTGAGTCAACTCTTACCCCCACCCTGTGTCCTCAGTGGCCCTTTGGGCCAGGATGCTGTGGGAAAAGGCTGTTTTCAAGGCAGAGGTTTTGCTAATGAGAAATCAATCTTTTTGGCCTGTGCACAGCCCCAGGGTTATCCTTCATGAGCATGTATGCAACATGCTCAGCCTGTGCTGACAGGAGAAACTTCTCAGGGATAGAGTTCAGCAAGCAATTTTCTTCATTAAGAAATGATTTTTTTTTTTTCCACTGTTCCTCAAGGACCAAAGGATTCATTTAGAGGAGCTTATTTTCCATGGTTAGTATGAAAACTTCTTTTTAATCCCCACATTAGAATGTAAGTTCTTTATACAGAAAATGAATCTATGGGAGGTTCGACTGGTAGAAAAAATGGTTCCAGATGACCCGTGAGACGTGACAATTACATTTAATGTGCTTTAAAGAGATTGTGAGGATTATATTCTGAAACGTGAGACCTTTAGAAAGGAGATTTCATAGTGTTCTGTTCTTGCAATCCATGATCTTGCTCTCTCTGCTTCTTCTCCAGTTCAGTAGAGGTTTCTCCAGAATTGATCACACCCTGTTGGCAGCTTGTTGTTTTGCCTTGTGTGTCTAGACTGTATCTTGGATAGCTTGAATTCATCCTGTCCAGACCAATGTTGCGGGGCAGGTGACATCTGAAGGGTGTGGGGGCTGTGTCCCGCTCTCACTGTCCATTGGGAGTGTGCAACCATGCACTTTTATCAAAAGCAGCTCCTCAAGTATTTTCTTCTTCAGCCAATGAAGGAGTTTCTCCTGACTGTATTAGCTTTATCTGTTTGCAGAGGAGAAGCCGGGGTGGAGCGAACAACAGACATCTTGCAGCATCAGCTGCAAAACACCGTAGCTGTCACTCCTGACCAGGACACAAAGCTGCTAAATCCCAGAAGTGCCAAATCTTTCCTCTTGCCCTGGGGAAGTAGCTAGTGCCCTAACAGCAAAATTAAGTGGTTCAACCACCCTTTATTAGCAGCTTCACTCTTACCCTTACTGTGACTACAGCAACTGCTATGTCTTCAATCTGGGAGTTTATCTTCAGCTTTTTTATTTTTTCTGCCCTCCAGTCCACCACTGGAAGAGAAATTGCCAAGCAAACAATTCTGCTGCTCTTCTGCCTAATCATTTCCAGCTTTTCTAAATAAATAGCAAGTAAACACTGCTAACATTTTTTAATGAACTTTCTCCAGTCCCAAGGAGCCATCTCAGCAAAGCCCAAGTCATTTATGTTTTGCTTTGGAGCTGGACTTCCAGTGTTTTGCTTTTGATTCCTATCAAGCTCAGATGAGAAGATTCCCCAAAATTAGCTCTTTTGTTGGTCTCTGCTGGCACCTTCCCACCTCCTAATCAGGTCACTTGGGGCAAACATGGTTCTTTATGGGCTGGTTGGTTCAGGTAGTAAATAAATGCACATCTGATGTAAATTGTGAAGCCAATTAAAACTGTAGTGATTTACAGCACTGAGGTTTCAAAAGCACTGAACCCAAGCATCAGTCTGGATGATGATTTCCACATGCAATAAAAGTCTCTGCTAGAGAAAGGTGTTTGCCAAGGAGCAGCAGTGTTGACAGCAGAAGGAGGTCATGCTTCACCACCTCTCCACCAGCCTGATTACCTTGTTGTAAAACCTGTCTCTGGCCTTTCGCTTATTGACTGTTTGTATTATCTCAATTAAACCTAAGCTTTCTGGGTCAGAAGGATGAATCCTAATTCCAAATTTATAAATGTCACTATAGCAGCAGGTGCAGTATAATATAAAATGTACCAACAGCGGTAGAAGAAATGACAGAGAAATGTTCCCTCTCTAAGGACTTTTATTCCTTGATCCTGTTTCCCCAAGCACTCATCGGTTGCCATTCTTTTATATATTTAACAACACATAGTGAAAATCTGGTTAGGGTTGTTGTGCTTTTTTTAATATTCTCTCTTTTTTGCACAGCTTTCAGGGTAGAATCATCAAGGTTCAGACACGTACATGGAGTACCTCTCAGGTCTGATGCTGGCTCATGTCTGGCATCCCAGACAATTTTGCTTAAATCAACTGAGTATCCCGTGGACACAATTTTCACACCCAACCTAGGAATAGCTGGCACTTGGGTGAGAGAATATCAGTCACAGTGTGCATAGTGCCAGGCTAAGCACAGCCAGACAGAAACAGAAAACATAAATGATGCTAAAATACAGACAGAAACAGTGACTTCAACATTTTTGGGATGATTCTGAGACAATCATGTCTCTGCAGGCAGCTACGCCTGCTGTGATTTCACTTCTGCATGCAGACGTTCTCACCAGGGTAAAAACTACTCCATCATATCACAGGCACAGCTTTTCCTCAGTAACACTACGCAGAAAATTATTTATACCCATACACAGGGCAAGACTGTGTCAAGAGAACAATATCTGTTTCCTCCGAAAAACGTTTCCATCAGTGTTGGTGCTGTCGGAGACGCTGGATGAGGAATAGGGCTTATTCGATTATCAATAACAGGTGTCACCACCACACTAAAATCCATGAGGGTTTCAGTGGACATAAATCAAGAACACCCATCTACAAGGAGGGCTGGAAAGAGGATCCAGGGAACTACAGGCCTGTCAGTCTGACCTTGGTGCCAGGGAAGGTTATGGAGCAGAGTGCCAGCTTGAGTAGCAGCACACAGTACACACAGGACACCCAGGTGATCATGCCCAGTCAGCAAGGGTTTATGAAAGGCAGGTCCTGCTTGACTAACCTGATCTCCTTCTATGACAAGGTGACCAGCTTAGTGGACAAGGGAAAGGCTGTGGATGTCGTCTACCTGGACTTGAGCGAAGCCTTTGACACTCTTTTTCTCTTTCTGACAGAATTCTCCGGAAGAAACTGGCTGCTCATGGCTTGGATGGAGTTAAATACCGTCAGTGGCCTGTTGTTCCCCAGGGCTCAGTGTTGGGGCCAGTTCTCTCTAATAACTTTGTCAGCGATCTGGATGAGGGGACTGAGTGTACCTTCAGTCAGTTTGCACAAGACACCAAGGTGGGTGGGAACGTTGGTCGCCTGAGGGCAGGAAGGCTCCTCAGAGGGATCTGGACAGTCTGGATCAATGGGCCAAGACCAACTGTATGAGGTTCAACAAGGCCAAGTGCTGGTTCCTGCATTTGGGTCACAACAACCCCCTGCAAAAGGGCCTGAGGCTGTTGGTCAACAGTTGCATGACTATGAGCCAGCAGGGTGCCCAGGTGGCCCAGAAGGCCAACAGTTTCCTGGCTTATATCAGAAACAGTGTGGCCAGTAAGACCAGGGCAGCGATCATCCCCCTGTACTGGGCACTGGTGAGCCCACACCTCAAATCCTTGATTCAGTTCTGGGCCCCTCACTACAAAAAAGACATTGAGGTGCAGGAGCATGTCCAGAGAGGGGAACAGAGCTGGGGAAGGGTCTGGAGCACAATTCTTGTGAGAAG
>NW_010239025.1:0-236 GCF_000690775.1 Eurypyga helias | reverse complement strand
AGACGAGGCTCAGGGAGTCCTTAACGCTGTCTACAACTCCCTGAAAGGAGGGTGCAGAGAGGTGGGTGTCGGTCTCATCTCCCAAGTGATAAGTGATAGGACAAGAGAAAATGACCTCAAGTTGTGCCAGGGGAGGTTTAGATTGACTATTAAGAAAAATGTCTTTACTGAAAGGGCTGTCAGGCCTTGGAACAGGCTGTCCAGGGGAGTTGTTGTGTCACCATTCCTGGAGGTAT
>NW_010239024.1:0-14907 GCF_000690775.1 Eurypyga helias | reverse complement strand
GCCAGAGTTAAACCACGACAACAGGTACAAGGGCATAGTACAAGGGTGTCCGAATGCCAGAGTTCAGTCCCTAAAGCTTTGAAGGAGAGCCAGCTGAGGCTCCCAAAGGTCACAGAGGAAAGCTACAGCCACAAGAGTGACAAGGTTTGACCTGGCTAGCGCAGAGCCATACATAATAAAGCAGCAGTGCACTAACGGCTCTGTTCTGTTAGACAGAAACCATGAGTACACAGCATTTTCATTCACAGTAGACAAGCCAACATACAGTTAGCTGAGTGAAAGCCTGACACAGCACACAGGGTATGATACGAACTAAGATCTTCAGACTGCCTTAAAATGCAGCGCATATAAATCTGCCTTACAGTAAAAGGAGAACGAATGCAGGCAGAAAACAGTACATGAAAATCCTCCTCGTGTTACCTCACCTACCCTTTTAAATAAAGCTCCTGCTCCATCTGCTGTTTCCCTACTGAACAGCATGAGAGGACACAAGTGTTCCTGCCCAGTGGCACAGATGAACTTGCAGTGTGGTATTGACACCGGGGCCGCTAACTGGCAGTCATACCTACTGATCGCGTGGAGTTGGACATCACTCACGTCTTCAAAGGCAGAAAGCCACGGTGCTTACCTTCCACCTGACCAGCCTGCGGCTGCGTCCCAGGGTACGGTGGCTGCTGTGCCTGAACACCAGGGGGGTGGGCTGCAGAAGAGGAGGAAGCGATGCTGTCCGGTGTACCTGATCGTTCTTCTGCAGGAGCACTGGGTGGTCCTACAGGAGCAAGGACAAAATACAGCGTGTGAAATGAACAGGGAGTTTGAATAAGAGAAGTCTAATACAAGACCATTCCCTTGCAAAGTTCTTAACATGTTTTTCCAGTTTCCCATAGGTTCACACCCGAGAATGTCATGCCCAGGCTAAAACTCAATATATCTGCACATCTAAACTCTCCTTTGAAAATATCCAGGTGGGGAATTTGTCTCTAGTTCACTCAAATTTCATGCTTCCAAGGAACCTGACCCATTTGTGGGATAAAACCTCCATGACACGTTTTTCCCAGTTCACGCGTTACTCCTGTACACGCACATGAAAGACTTGCTACATTTGGACAGCACAGGCACCTCCGCATCTGGAGCAAAGACGAAAGGCTGGGTGAAACTTAAAATGGGCTAGTGTTCTACTGTGGCCCACATGGGCCCAGGCCCCAAAGTGCTTTGCCAATAGTCATACGGCATGCGCACAGGAAAAACTCCAAAAGAGGTGTAAAACTCACACTCCCAGACAGGACATGGCAGGCTTCAGCCTAAAAGCAGTTGTCTGTTTTGATAATTCTGAAAATATTCTAGCTAGCAGCCAAAGAAAGCATGGAAACAGAGAATTCATATTTTGTCTGTGTTAGTGAGAAGTTCTGAAAGATGCACATGAACAAGTGTAATACACTGCAAATAAATGCAAAATATTTTGTTAGAAACAAGAGAGCTTAAACCCAGATCTTTCCAGCTCTTTGCTATATGAATGATACCTACAGGAGGCTACTTTCAAATGCATGCTTGAAGTTAAGCACAAGTATTAGATTTGCTGCAAAATCCATTTTAAGAACGTTAGCTGCAAATTCCATTTTAAGAACACTGTATTTAGACAATCATGCATCCAACAAGCCTTTAATTGTGTTTGCATGTTACCCTTATTTAAGGGAAAACAAACCAAATCTGCCTACTTCTGGTGTTACCTTTATCTATGTAACTGCTTTAGAAACGGGATTTCTAGTATCCTGCTTAAGAACGTTAGCTGCAAATTCCATTTTAAGACCATGTTATTTAGACATTCATGCATCCAACAAGCCTTTAATTGTGTTTGCATGTTACCCTTATTTAAGGGAAAACAAACCAAATCTGCCTACTTTTGGTGTTAACTTTATCTATGTAACTGCAGGATTATAGCTTTAGAAACGGGATTTCTAATATCCTGCTTAAATGGTTCTCTGAAGTTCTTTGTCCATCCAAAGCATGGCTAAGTCAGGTCACTATCACAACAGTTATGGAGACAAAACCAGTGAAGTATCACTGATGCTATGATCAAAGCATTAACTGCCAGTGAGGCTCTGTACCAAAAGACAAAACCACTCACCCAAAACTTAGCACCGATTTCCCGCTAGCTGTACTTCATGCTCTATCACTTCATCGTTCAGAGATAGCCCATTTTAAGTTTTCAAGCACCATCAAACCTTTGTCTGGTTTGTGAAATAACCACGCTGTGACGATACCCAGAACGTGCCATGGAGGAAGGGATCACCCAATGGGCCTGAGCAGTACCCCAACCTGAAGACAACCGCTCTGTCTGCAGGTACAACTTGGCATCCTGCACAGCTGCACTCAGGCATTGCAGAACTATTCCTATCACTCCACACTTCTGCCAAGGCAGCCATGCCATAGAAATAAGCCCCAGTTGCTATTAGTTTGCCCATCTGTATCATTACTTCACACATCATATAAAATTTACTTGCTCTGAAGTTGAGAGTACACAGCAAATCCTGCCAGCTAACAGTTTTATTTTCAGGTTTCAATGCTACATTAAATCTCGTCAGACCACGCAGATTCTGTACAAAATCACTTCTCTATATTCTGCATCACAGTCCCTATTACATTCTATGTTGCTTTTCTAACTTCAATGACCCTATCTAAAGTTGACTGCATTCAGTTTTGTATAATCAGGTTTTCTATGTTTAGCATTCTACTACTAGGCAGGGCCAACAGGCATGCAGCTCTTCAAGAACAAACAGAATTCAGGCAAGTATGTTATTCCTTCCTGTTAACAGTAAAGAAGTGGACACTATTTACTTCTGAAATGAAACAAGAAAAGGCGAGGTCCTACGAACACCCTGGGCTGACCCAAACAGCACAAGCCAAGAACATGAAATGCAAAATCAAACCCTAAGGCAGAGCAGTAGATAGTGTTTTTCTATCACTGACAGATACCAACAAAGTTACTCTACACAGTAGCTTTAAGTAAGTCCAATTTAAAAAATTAAGCCATTTTCTACTCCAAGCTAAAACACAGTGCTAACAACAGCAATGTTTCAACATTTTGCATACCAACGTTAGCCAACAAGTTACAACACCTTAACGTAACAAGTTTTAGCATTCTGGAAAGAAACACTGAACACACAACACAGCTTAATACCTCCAAAATACAAATGCTTTGTTACAAACCCAGATTTGAGTCCTCGATTATGAACAGGTTTTGCTTTCCTCTTCATAAGGCATATTCTTACCTGACACCTGATCATCTGTCAAGCCAAACGCTGACATAACATTCTTGCTGATTTCATCCTGGTTCTTCAGCGGATCAAATGCAGACATGCTTGCTGCTATAACTTGAGTAGATGGCTTAACATTAGAGTCAGCAGCAGCAGGCTTTTCCTCCCTCCCATCTACAGCATCTGCACAACAAAATGCCCAGTTAGTTCATGAGCACTGAAACATCATCACACATATATATTGTACTACAGCAACTTTAAAATTGCAGGTGTGGGGTTTTTTTAAATGTTTTAGCTGTTGAAATGCTTATGTCAAGGTAACACTGTGACGTTATCAGTACCACATAGCACCCTGAAGCAGGAGCTCTTCACCTTTGAATTTAAGACAGAACAATTGTCTGTAAGTCAATTAAGTCTGTAAGTCTGGTATGACTTACCTAAGAGAATTCAAAATTAAGAAAACTTACAGGATAGAACAGTAAAATTAACTGGAACCTATCAGCTGCAGTTTTTGTTTTGTTCTAACCCCTTCTCCCAGAATTCTTCTTAAGCTGACAGGTAAAGTACAATTATCCAAGTAATACTGACTTACTCATAACGCCCTTACCTATCAGAGTGCTGCATTTTCTCTTAAAAACAAACACGTGCAGATAGGGTTTAGACTGACTAGTTTTGTTTACACTCTAAACCCACCACCCTAATCTCCTTCCAAATGGTTTATAACCAGAATCCATGGTATTCCACTGAAGTCAGTAATTGTTTATATTATAGGAACAGGGGCTAGGATTTTTTGTTTTTAAACAAAAATGTCCTATTTTTATTTTAAACCAATAAAGTGTCAAAGCTTAGAACACAAAAACAGCTGTTTCCTAGAAGAACAGCTGGAGTCCTTGTTCACCTCTTTACTCAGAACACTGTACTCTATGACTCTGTGTCCAGCTTACCCAAAAGCTGTAGTTAAGCACACCGAGGTATAGTTTTTACAGTACAGCAGCCTCAAAACTGGGAGAATAAATAAGCCTTCCTTCCCCATTTTATCCTCCCTCCAATAGTCCTTTCCCACCCCTACCTGCACCCTGGTGCTGCTTACCCTGAGACAGCTCTGATGCTGGACTGAGCTCAAAATGTGTGGATTCAATTTCCTAACCTGGCAAAAAAAGTGGATATAATTTTCGCTGAATTTGCTTTTTACTGTTTTAGTGAAGCAAACTGGCTTAGCAGCATGACAAGATAAGCACCAGAGCTAGCCCAAAGTAAGCAGTGGGAGTGCTCAGCTGGGAGCAAGAACTCTTCAGCAACAAACTATTAATTCATCTCAAAGCCCTCTCAAAATGCTGTTGTGACTCACAAGTGTTAGTTACAGCACTTTCATACATCGCAGCAAAACCTCAGACTTTCAAGTTTTATCCCTAAATTAACTCAGTGCTTTACTCCAGATAATCCAAATAAAAATTCAGCCTCAGAAATAACTGACATTAACTAACATTAAGTTATGAACCATCAAGCAACAATTAAGAATGATCACAACCAGCAGTCAAGCCTCCATTTTTCACTCTGTTAAACAGCACACAGCTCTGCATATCAAGCCAAACAACTCCTTCCCAAGCTGCCTACCATTTTCAGGCAGATTAGTGGAAAGCCCTGGTTCAGCTGGTGGTTCTAAACAGTCCAGTAATCGATTGACTTTATTACGAAGTTCTATCAGCTCTCGACGCAGGTATTTCACCTGATTAGACTCTAGGGGTCTTGGTTGTCCATTCACTGCAAAACAACAATTACATAAATTTAAGACTGTGGTAACATTTTGACATCCAGTTTAAAAAAAAAAAAAATCCCAACTTTTACTGGCTTGTAGCACCACCATCCACTGTGGAGGTTCAAGTGACAAAGTTTAGTCAACACACACCGAACTCATTCCAGAGTTTACTTTTCCTTCAACAGAATCTCAGTGCAGCATAGCACACAGTACCAGAAGCACAGAGCAAAGTCTGCAGCAGACTTCTGCATTGTTTGCTCATGGCGATGCATATATCCTGACCAATACAAATATTCCTGGCTGTGGAATGCTGTCCCTTTAGAAAGTCCCTTTAGAACTCAGGCAACACACACAACGCTGCTGCAATTCATGAGTAAGGCCAGTGTTCAAGTTAAAGGCTGCTTGCTGTTCCTTGGAACTACGTGCTAATTTACCAACAGTAGCTTGAAAATCAAGAACTATTTTGTATAAAGGTCAAAGGATGTGTTAAAATCTATTCAACTTTAAGCAATTAATGCTAGTTTTTATCAGTGCAGTAGTAACACTGCAAGATAATCATTGTCATAAATTCATCACGCATCTGTGAAGAAAACCCCACAAATGCCAGGGAGTGGAAAATAACAATAAGGAAAAAAAAACACGGACCACATACGTATTGCAAATACTCCCAGAAATCTTACAGAAAGAAAGAGTTTCCCTTCCTGTAAGTTCAGATGTCACATGAAACACCAAGAAAGACAACAGATATCATGTATTACAGTATTTTTAGCTTACTGATTTCATTCTTCCAAGGAGAGAAACTGAGTTTTTAAGTACCTTCCAATGAAGCCCACAGCCTGGATTTTAATAAACATTACTACAAAAAAGACAATCAATCTTCTATACTTACCAAACAATGTCAGCTTAAGTATCCTACTGCACTGAATTGCAAAGGAAAGATCTGAGCTATCAAAAATGGTTATAAGATCTCCATCTGAAAAGAACATGAAAAAGTTACATTAAAAGCAAAGCCAATTAACTACCAAACTTCACGCTTTTCAATAAAACATTAGTTGATAGCAGTATCAGTCATGGATTCACCGAGACTGGAGCCTCCATTCTTGGAGGCTTTTCAAAACCCCACGAGGCAATTTGCTCCAGTGACACACTGCCCTCCTGGCCAAAACACACGCTCAACCTCTCAAACTGCAGTTTATGACTGCTGCCATCTGGTGCTGCTGACAAGGGTTTGGATTCTGTGGCCTTCACAGCTCCCATGCAGTTAACTGGGGGCTGTGATGAGCTCTGCCCTCGGCCTCCTCTTCAGCACAGTGAACAAGCCCAGCTCCATGAAATGCTCCCTGCAAGCCACCAAGTCTTTTTAGCCTGGGGTGCAGGGAACAAAACTGAGCACAGACTTCCCGATGGGGCCTCACCAGTGCCAGGAAGGGGAGGGTAACAGTGTCCCTTTTCAGTACCCTCTCCTAAATGCTGACGCCAAAATCCACTGGTGTCTGAACACAAAGCCCTCCTACTCCATATTCTGCAGGTAACACAATAAATGACAATTACTCCTCTTGCCAACACACAACCTTTGGCAGACCATCTTAGGACACTTTTCTGCCCTACCAGTCAATACTCAGATTCGCTGCCCGAACAAAGGTGCACGCTTATCCTACAGAGACGAACGAAAATGTGTATAATACACATGGTTTATATAGATTAATGTCACCCAAAAAGAATCCAGATCTTTCCATCTTATTCTCCCTCACCTACCTGAACATTTATGTTGAAGGTATTAAGAATAATGATTAAGGTTTCTATTTTAAACTGCTAGCAGAATAAAAGGCCGAAAAGCACCAAGAACAGAATCTTCTTAGGTGCACTGTCAGTTCCATGATTCCTACTGACAGCCATCAAGCTATTACCCACGTAAAGCATACACTAGGATTCATAAGATGTATGTTATGTCAAGCCATACAAAAGTCTGACAATTTAAGCATATTAGATTTATCAAACTTTGCATTTTAAGGAGTATCAATAAAGCTTAATTCCTGTTATCATGATATAGATAGGAATATACAATGTTAAGTATTTCTTACTGAGAAGTAAAACACTATTTTTGCTACTAATCTTGTTATTTCAAGAACTCACCTTTCTTCTTTTTACAAGTGACATAGCTTTCACTCTACAATTTCCCACATAACCTAAATATTCCCTCCTACACCAATTATAACTATGTTTAGCATAAGGTAGTGACTCCCTTAACTTGCCAACAGACTGAAAATTATTTCGGAATTAATTCTGCATCATCATGATGCATTCCAATTTTTGTGACATTAGAAATCAGAAGAAATTTGGAATGTTTAAGATGTTAGAAGCCTGCCTCGTCACCCTTGGCCCTGTCAGCTATGCTTCCTCATCTACTAACTTTATCTACCCTTATATTTAGCTTTTTTTAAAAATTCAGGCCTAACTTAAATAAAAAAGGAAGTAAAATTTCTACTACTGGCTCCAAAGGGTTTGGCACACGTCACACAGTAACATGGTGTGCTTTGATTCATATAAATTCACTGCTGGCCATCCTCATTGGTGTGGTTTTTGGGGGGCGTAGGGGGTGTTTGTAGACATTGGGGTTTACTACATATTCAAGAACTTTAAGCAGGACATGATAATGATTTCACACTTAGTAGAGCAAGTTCCTTAGTTCAGAAGTTTGAAAGACACCCGGCTTGAATATAAAATCTAATTCCATGAGGCAGTAATCAAATTGAAACTTCTTTTCCCTGGTAATTAATAAAAGCATAGCATAACCTAAATATAACTCAGGAATATGCTTCTGATTATCTCAGTCCACTAATCCAGAAAGACTGGGATTTAAAGTTTCCTAGCCTCTCCAATTAAGCATACAAATTTGAAATAGCAGAATGTGGTAGATTCAAGGATCATGACAGTTTGATAAAGACACAAAGCCACAGCATTTTGCAGAAATTTTAAGCAGAAAACCCCATATCCAGGCCTGAAGAACACCAGCTTCACGTGTTACAACAATAAGAAACAAAGCCAGGAGGCACAGATGAAGCATTCTTCTGAACACTGAAGAGTGTGCAGTCAATTCTGAGAAGACTCAGATTGCGTTGTAGAAGTAGTGGAATCCCTAGACCAACTTAATGTATTTCCTCAGAACAGATGGAGACAAACACTCCTCCAGGTCTAGAGGGATAAATAACAAATCAGAAATAGCTAGAACGTATACATTCTAATGATTGAAATAAATTTGTTTCAACTTAACTAAGATTCTTTAAAGTCAAGAACACCGTGGTCCTCATATGACAATCAAACTGAAGCCTGGTTCTGTTAACTCTTAATCACTTTCAACTTCCTCTGATATTAACAATGTTTAAACATTCTTAGTAGTGATGATCAGCTAGGATAACATATGCTGAAATTTCATGTCACAGTGGAAACTAGCACATTCTGAGACAAAGCTGAAATTAAAAGTAGGAGCTCTCTAGGCTGTGAAATCCAACCAAAGAATGAAAGCACAATTACAGTCTCCATCATGCACCTTTACCTTCTTCAAAAAAAAGACGGAGATGGGAGATCAAGACCCAAAACATTAGCTCTTCACCGCATACCAATTTTGATGAGCAGTGTCTTTCAAAAGCTTCGTGAACCTCAAAAAACTGTCTCAGTATCATTCAAGGTGAAATTTTATTGCCTAGATGTATGAACAAAAGTTATTTGGGTACCACAGTGCTTAAAGTTTCCTATCGCTATCAAGAAAAATGGACCCGAATGCTTCAGTAATGGAGCTCTTTTACTGTACACCAGCATAATTATCACACAGTCTTTGATCTGAGACTTTGGATTTTATCACTTCATTCTGAGTTTCATTTTATGAATACCATCCCTCTGTCCCAAATTAAGTAACTTAGCCATGCCTCACACTGACACTGTGAGACCCCACCTGGAGTGCTGCGTCCAGCTGTGGACCCCACAACATCGGAAGGATATAGACCAGTTGGAGCGAGTCCAGAGGATGCCACAAAGATGCTCAGAGGGCTGGAGCACCTCTGCTATGGGGACAGGCTGAGAGAGTTGGGCTTGTTCAGCCTGGAGAAGAGAAGGCTCTGGGGAGACCTCACTGCAGCCTTCCAGTACCTGAAGGGGCCTACAGGGAAGCTGGGGAGGACTTTTTACAAGGGCCTGTAGTGACAGGACAAGGGGTAATGGGTTTAAATTGGATATCAGTAAGAAGTTCTTCCCGGAGAGGCTGGTGAGGCACTGGAACAGGTTGCCCAGAGAAGCTGTGGATGCCCCATCCCTGGAAGTGTTCAAGGCCAGGCTGGATGAGGCTTTGAGCAACCTGGTCCAGGGGAAGGTGTCCCTGCCCATGGCAGGGGGGTTGGGACTAGATGATCTTTAAGGTCCCTTCCAACCCAAACCATTCTGTGACTCTATGACATTCAAATAGGAAAAACCCTCTGAACCACAACTATTTCTAGACATCTCAGACAAGGTCCTTTTCATTCTGTGGAAGCCCTTTTTAAGGTTGCATTTGTTTAGCACTAATGCTGAGGTTTTCTTTGAAACAATCCAAGTCCAACAGATTCAAAACGTCATGCAGGTAAGACTACTTCTAATAAATATTTCAGGTTAAATTACAAGTTTCTTCTAATCTTTACTGATGGAGGACATTATCAAGAACCACTACTATAGAAATCAAGTTTTCAAAGTCTTTAAGAGCTTGTGTTACGTCATGCGGTTATTCACTCCTCAGTTTCAAACCCACTGCATGACTGAGAACACACAAAACTGGCTAAACCCAGCACACAAGTGGACAGAAGAGAAACCTGCAATACCATCAACTTCCTGCAACAACAAAAAAATGAACTTTCAGATGGCTGGTATTTCAGAAAAACTGGATGAAATACTGTGCTAAGACAACAACAACACAGGAGATACAGCTTCTCTTGTCTGATTCAAAGGATTTCACAAGAAATCACTTATATTTGACAATGAACTTGGACAATTTTGAAGAGGTGAACTTCAGAGTTTCTGTCCACAGATCATATCAGAGCAACAGCAGTAATTAAATCTCAACAGTAGTAATTAAACCTTACCTTCATCTTTGTATTTTATTGTGACTTCATCATTGCTCAGAAGTTTTCCTCTAAAAACTCTTTGCATCATTAGCACCAACTCATCATAGGTGATATCTTCATTATGAATAGGAATTCTCCTAATGTCTTCCCCAAGCTGAGCTTTGATGATCAGCTTCCCACTTAAATCCAGCTGCCCATTCATGGTGGCTTCCTTACTGCCTGCAGACCTGTTAACAACAAAACATTAAGAACATTAGAAAGCCAAACTGTTAGTTATTTAAATGTATCAGATGACAGTCCTGAAGCTTTCCATCTTTGGAAAGCGTTACTTTTAGCAAGCTCTCCAGAGAGCCCCTCTCAGACACATTCTATGATGCACTTGTTTCTCAAAGTGCACGACACATTAATTGTGCTCACGGACAAAGACAGCCTCTGTAAGGTCTGACACTTCAAATTAACACTTGTCACAGTTCCCAGTGGTCAGAATTTCAAAGATTCTTTTTCTTGTAAAGGCAGAAAGCTTTTAAATATGTGTAACACTCAGAAATTTCAAACTTGGGTGGGTTTTTTTTGTAAGGTATCAGCTGTAAACTATCATGGAAAAAAGCTAGAAAGGAATTAATATTCCCTAGGATTTGCTTTTGAGACAGGTATACAGCGCTCTCAGAGCAAATTGCAGCAAAAGCTGCATGCCTTAAAGCATTCTACTGATTACATTATCACCTTAATATTTTTACATCCTCCATAATTATGATAACCAAAAGGGCTTTATTTTCTTTTTTCCATTTAAAAAAAGACTGCCAGAACAAAGTATCTCGTTTCAAAGATTATAGGTGGTAAGGTGGCTTTACTAAGGGGATCAGGTGGAATCATGCATCACTGCATGAATAAATAATTGAAGAGGTAAACATTGGTTTCAGTATATGTACGACCAGAACACATCAAGGGTTCCTCTCCAGAAAGGATGATACAAAATTTTTCCTTTCTTTAAACTTTGACTGAGATGTTTTGCCCAAGATTTTTGATTTTTAAAAGCTGCTTAATAGACCAGACCTTAGCTATTCATTGCTCAGAGCCACAAATTTGTTATGTAGTGTACATGGTCAGAACAGTCGGTTATTCTCTGTGCTTTAAAAGAGGTAGACAACTGCTCCAACTTAAAAGGAAGTGCACCAAAGCCATCTTGTGTCCAAGCAGCACACAGCATGTACTTCAGAGTTGTGTCTTTAACACTTTATATAAGGCAGTTTAAAAATAATCGCTTTGTGTGAGACATCCCTTGTTAAAAAACACAAAGACCTTATGATTAAAAGAAACACAGAAACTACAGAGAAGTTACTGAGCAGAGGAATGGAAAAAAAAAAAATCTAGTAGTTAGCCAACTGTCACCTTCTTTCTTCACTGTTATGGACAGGGCCAAAACAACAGATGTGGAATGGGGAGCAATTAAAGAAGCCTTATCTGAACATCTGAAGAACAAACAGATCTTAAAAGTAGGCAGCTCTACACATCAAAATTGACATTTCCAAAGCCACATGCAGGAAACATGCTGTCATTCACTTGTGCAAAGAGAGTTCTTGGCAGAGATATGCAGGTATTTCTCCCTTACCTTTAAGGTTATCACACTACAGTGCTTTATGAGAAAAGTGAATTTTGCTTTGGCCAGTCTATTTTTAAAGCACTGCATTGAAAGTTACTTCTCTCCTACCAGAGACACGAGACTCTCAGCTAAAGCCTTTTATACATCAGACCTTGTATGTATGCTGTAATATGTATACACATGCACCTACATATTTTTAATCCTACTGTTTCAGTGGCAATGTTTTGCATTAAAAATATGCAGTATGATACCATCTCAACATTACAATTCAATTTCTGGGGGTTTGGGGTTTTTTTTGGTAATTTAATATAAAGCAAACATTTAATGCAAATCCTTTTGTTTAGCCCAATGACATCCCTCTCTAAAAAAACAGCAGCAAGCAAATACTAAGAAAACTCTCCAAATTGGACATAACAGGAGGTAGGTGGATACAGTCTAACTGCAGAGAAAAGGGACCTGCAATTAACACAGCTAGGTTGCTGCTGAGACACTACGATGAAATAATGAAGTTCATAATGTCATTAATGTTTGCTAATGCGTTATTCATGTTTTGCAACATAGGAGTCTTGAGTGTGGGCACATCAACTCATTACACTTAACATTAAATTGGTTGTAAAAGCATATGGTTTTGCAGAAGATGTTTGTCTCTTTTATTTAAAGCATTAAAAAACAAAACAGTGTCCATCTGAAGGGTTTTTTTCACCTCCTTTCTAAAAATACATATTTATCATTACCTTGTCTGTCTTACTGATGCTGGATTACTGGACCGATTTCACACCTCACTTCAGGACAGAGTTAAGATAAGCCGCCATGCACTATAGGTGCTAGAAACCAGGAAGCTGCATCAGAAAAAAAGACCCAAGAAATATTTATTTACAGTCACACTTCCTTAGAATTACGTACTTCACATTGATCTTTCGTGTTAAAACATCTTAATGAATATGCCCAACTAAAACAAGTCACTCTTCTATCCATAACAACAATCAGATTTACACTTTTGAATAATGTAGTCTAAGTTAAACTAAAACAGATGTTGAACAAGAGTTAAATTTCATAATAGAAATCTATTTTTATAATTTTTTTAACTGCATGTAGGAATTCCTAACAGTAATATGTTACTTTCCAGGACAGTGATCCTCCCCAAGAGTCTCAATACCCATTTGTATGGCCTCCACCTTAAAACACCAAGTTAAGTTAAAGAAAATAAACTTTGATGGATTTAGCAGTACAGAAACCTCCAAGTCCATTTCTTAGCTTAAGGCTGAAGCCTCTCTGGCATTAAGTAGTGTGTCTTCAAGGAGAGACTGCACAGCATTAGGACAGACTACCAAGAGGAAAGGAATAGTAATGCCACTGTCCCACAGGAAGAGCTACCAAAGTGGGCAAGAAGGAAATGCAGTCAGAAATATACAACCACTTAAAAATACGATCTGCCCTAAATTCAGCTTAATATTGTGCTCTTTCTGCTGGAAAGCCTATGCTAAGAGCTGCATGAAGTTTATGCCCTTCACCTGTTTATTACACAAGTGCTTAAGGCCCAGAGCAACAAGGCAATGACTTACGATACAAACCAGTCCAACGGAGGACACAGCTGTACTCCTCCCTCCCACCTGACAGGCATACCCTACTCTTGCCTCTCTCTCGCAAGGTTAATCTCAAACATCCATGGTCTGATTTTCAGATGACTCGCTGCTAACCAGAGTGAAAAAGTTCGTTCCTCTCATCCACGTGAAACTGGGCTTCCCAGCTCTCCTCTTTCAACTCAACTGGAAGAAAACGGGAACGGACAGGCAGGAGACGTACAGGAAGGAAGCGGAGAGCCAGCAAGCCCCACAGAACAGACAGAGCCCATCTCTAGTTCTCATAGGCCGGCAGCTGCTCCCCTCATCCTGGGTATGAAATATTCACCTTCAAGAAGGGCTGTACTCACTCGGGACAGGGAGTAAGGCTGTTGTGACATACTAAGCAGGCAAACAGGAAGAGACTACTTTTCTGACTCCTCCCTCACATTTCATGAAATGAGTAGTGAATGAAGATGGTGCCCCTTTCACCCCAATTTTGCTACAGCTCCAGGTACTGCAACTGACAAATACAGGATACAGATAATGAATCTAAGAGTGGTTTAACTTACCATCCCGTGTAAACATTAGAGCTGGGCACTGGTTTCACTTCTTTAGCCTTATAACATAAGCTACTTAGAAACTGACAACAGTAAGAATGGAACCTCAACCGTAATTCCTAAAGATAGACATTTTGCTGGACACACCTGAGACTGAATGCATCATTTGTATCTTTGTGCAAGGAAACCTGCTACTGGAATGTACTTACAGAACATTACCAGAATGTCTAATTTATTGATATTACTCACAGCAATCTGCTGTGAGTCTATGGACAAAAAGGTAACAGGAAAGCATTTAAATGCACTTTTTTGGTCCAACTGTTCTCCATTCTGCCTGAAGGTGTGCAGGTTTTAAGAGACAGATGCTAAACACTGCAACTGCTTGCAACTGTTACAGAAAGCTACGTTAAATGTTCTGATTATTGAATTACACAGCATTTGAGCTTTTCTTCCCTCCGTGTGACATAGCTGAATGCTGAATGGATGACTCCTGTGAGAATTTTGCAGAGAAGACATCCAGAATGCACACTAATAAGCTTTTTAACGGAACCAATCACGGTGTCTACTTTCCTTAGAGGAAAAACAAACAACAGAAAACCCTAATGTGTTCCTGTTTGAGAAAGGCCATTTTTCATGAGCATCACTCTGACATCTTTCCAACCTTCCTGGTATACCACACGCATTCTGGAGATACAGATTTTTTTTTTTTCCCCCCTCTCCTCTCGGCTCACTTTCTATTCACATCACGCACCAATCTACACAGTGCATGTGGACAGCGACCATCCAATCCAAGTCTGTCACTTCAGGATCCCTTCTCACGCCATGATGTCACAACCATGTCGTTTTTCATCGCCCTTTTTTTTTTTTCACTGCAGCAGAGAAACCCAGCCTTGCTTAAGCAAGGGAAGAACAGGCATTCTTGCTTTGCTTTTTCCTCTGTCAAACCAGGGACGAGGAATAACAGGGAAAGCAGCACGGCCTCCCAAACCCCGACAGGGCCATGGGTTTTCCCAAGATAGCTGAGGCGAGGAACAAAAAGGAGAAGAGGTTCTTTCATTTTTCTCCAGTTCTGCCAAGGGCAGGCCCGACCC
>NW_010239023.1:1930-42665 GCF_000690775.1 Eurypyga helias | reverse complement strand
CTGGCTGGGATTAAACCACAACATGAGGAAACCTCTCAAGAGAGAAGGACCTTTCCCTTGTCACTGGAGGGAAGGCCCCCAAGACAACGGAACACTTGAGGTTGGAAGGGACCTCCGGGGTTCACCTTGTGCAAGGTCCCTGCTCAAGGATGTTCACATACAGCAGGTTGCCCAGGACCATGTCCAGACAACTTCTGAAGGTCTCCAAGGGCAGTCCAAGAACCTTCTGGATCACTTGTTACTTTTCTCATTCACTCTCAGAGTAAAGGAGTATCTTCTCATGTTGAGGAGAAAACTGCCATGTTTCAGCTTGCAACTGCTGCTTTTGCTCTGTCACTGGGCCCCGCTGTCCAGGGTGTTGCTCTGTCATCTTTACACTCTCCCTTCAAATAGCTGGAGACCTTGATGTATTTACCCCTGAGACTTTTCTTCTCCAGTCCCAGCAGTCAAGAGTTTTCTCTACTGTTGCTCTTATGGGAGATGCTCCAGTCCCTTTTTCACCTTAGTCCAGCCTTTGGCCAGATGCTTTCTAGTAGATTCATGCTTGTTTTTTAGTGGGGAGCCCAGAATTAGGCACAGTATGCCAGCAGTGGCGTCACCAGTGCTGAGAAAGGGAGAAGCATCAATTCCCTCAATCTGCAGGCAACACTCCTCTTTATGCAGCCCAGCATACCACTGGCTGCCTTTGCCACAAGAGCACAGTACTGGTTCTTGTTCAGCTTGCTCTCACTGAGGCCTCCAAGTTCTTTTCTGCAAGACTTCTTCCTATCTTTTCAGCCCCCATCATGTACTGGTGCATGGGGCTGTGCCTCCCCAGGTGCAGGACTGTGCACTTCCCTTTGCTGAACTTCATGAGGTTCCCATTGGCCCATTTGTTCAACCTTTTGTGGTGTATCAGTTGGTTTTTTTTTTCTCAATGACAGGTGGGTGGCAAAAGTATTTTACTTCATGATTTAAGAACATAGAGGAATTGATTTGTTTCTCTAGGTAATAACCCTCACTACAGGCCTGAATAAGGGTAAGAGAGTGTGACCTTGAATCATTATCCTAGTGAGTCTGATGGTGACAAAGGACTTGGTCCTCAGTCATCCACATCCAACAGTAATGTCTTTTCTCTGAGTTGATTTTTCCTTGCCTCTGCTTAGCATGATTTCTCGAAAATCATTTGATATATACTAAAGGAGATGTTATTACATGGTTATAGTTAAAGGATGTCATATATATAGCAGTATTTTATTTTTATTTCAACACCAATCACCCCCTATTATTGGGGACCTCTAGTTGATATTTAATTGCAGACCCAGTGTGGTCTCTCTTCTAGATAAAAAATTTCATCATCAAAGAAACCTTTCTTGACCAGAGCATTATAGACACTGGTATGCTCCCAGGAATAAATGCAGATTTCAATGAATCTCTTTTCTCTCAGAAAATCAGTTAATTGGAAAATTCCAGAGTAGCTGTACTCTTCTGTTTAATGAGAATCTGACATTGATGTTTATTCTAATGCCTTTTGAGGTAGACATATAAGTGTGTTATGAGAATAACATGTTATTTCTGCGGTCTGAAGTAGCTTTGAAAAGTCATGTGTGTACTTACAGTATTTGTCAAATAGGATGTTCATTAGATAGCGTGTATGGATACAAAACATGTTCTTCACTGAATACAGCAGAACATTAAGAACTAAGGATTTTTAAAGATTTGAAATTATGTAAGGTATTTATGTCTACAGTCATCCATTTTTTCCAGTTTTTTCTGTGAATCTTTGACCCATATGATGTCAAACTTCGCTCCCTCTCCGGCTCTTTTTTTTCCATACTTTGATTTTTCTTCTCCTTCATGATTTTTATCTTCCTTATGCCTCCCTTTTTTTGCCTTTATCTTGTCTTCTGGCTGCTGCTGTTAACATTGTTTTGAGGCGCAGGACAGGACTCTTCCCGTAGAAAGATTGCCAAGTGTTATTCTTCAGCCATTTGGACACACAGGTGTTGACGCAATGAACTGAACTTAATAGAATTGCAGCTCATACCTTTCACAACATTAGACCATACGCTGTTAGGAGATATGACTTTCAAGTCAAACTTAAAATAGTCTTGTCATCTTAAAGTCCTACAGCCCTATTTCTCCCTGACATTTTCTTTTCTCTTTTTTTTTTTTCCTTCCCCAGAGGCAGCATTTTCAGTTAAAAAAAGCAATCTATAGCTTGGGATGCAACACGTGGCAAGGGTTCATTAGCTCATTAGCTTGCAGTTTTGGTTGTGATTTTTTCCCCCGTTTCATGTGCTGACTTGTTCTGTTGCCTACATTTGACAAATATCACAGTGAATTTTCTGGTCTTTAGGTAGGTTACAGAAGTCACTGCTCATAGAGACAAATCCTAGTAACATTATCCCCTGCTGTGGTTATAGTAAGGTCATGAGGGCCATAGGGAATATGACATAACTGAAAGCTGCCTATGGAGAATGCAAATATTTTGTCATTTCAGTATGCCCTCATTCAGGGGGCTGGGCAATTCCAGGCATGAAAAATGATATGGACTCATTGTGTTAGAGAGACGAGGACGAGCAGGTCCTTGTTAAGCAAGGCTGTTCCTTACATGCACCTTTACAAGAAACTGACCAGAAACTTCAAAGGATATGGGTAAAAACACTGTAGTAGTATTAATTAATAAATTATATTAATAAAAATGAGTAAGAGTACAAGGAAGCACTTTTCTCCTGTTAGTAAAAATATACTAAAAATATCTCTTTCACAGTGTGTTTCAATATATTTATGAAAAAGTAAGGGAAGAGGGAAAGAAGCCAGCTGGTAGCCATCTAGACTGTAAACTTCACTGATAGCGGTACTTCAGTAAGTTGAAAGAGGTTGCTGTTCATTGCAAGTGTGATTAGCCAATCTCTGATCTGAGAGTTTGTTGAGCAAATCTAAATTGAGCATTGAGTTTAATTAGAAAGTACTCTTGTCCTTTCACAGCACTGAGCTGTCTTCTGCTCTTGGTGACTAAAATTGTAACACAGACGACCTTCTGTCTTCTGCATTTTTTTTAAAAACATTTGTAACAAGGCTGTACCTCTTTTGTAAATCCTTAACTAGTAGCTGACAAAAAATTCAAGGATAAATAGATAATTAAACTCCTATCTAAGTAATTTTTATTCTGAAGGCTGAATGAGACCCTTGGTTGATACAGATTCTTCAAGAACCAAAAGGAAGATTAAAAACAAAACAAAAAAAAAAAAAAAGGGGGCAGAGGGGTGCGAGAGGGAAACCCTCTTGGCTATCTTGAATAAAGCATCCAATCATCAGGTGTCATCTCTGGCACTAACATTTAGTAACTGATAATTGCTGTAACTAGAACCATTGAGCCTTGCAAATGTTATCCAGTAAATTTTAATTAACACCCTGGGGACTGAAGAATTTCAGAACAAGCTCGTGGGAGACTCTCCCCCAACCAGTGGCAAAGTGTGCTGAGTAATTTTAGATCAGCCTGCCTGTCAAAGTGGATCAGTGTCATCTTGCCACTTATGCTGAAGAAAATGCACCTGCTTCTACATGGAAATAAGGTGCATTATCTGCCAATTTGTGCTGCTTATTTTCACTGCTGCCTGAGTTTGATAAGTGGGAAATATGAATGCATGGATTATTTATTCATAAACCAAGGGGATAGGAAAAGGTGAAAGAGGTCCGTGGGTGAAAAAGAGTAATGTATTTGGTATTACAAGACTCACCAGAAGACTTCTAAATAAACATATCATGGACTTCTACTAAAATACTCTTGCCTTGTATTTTTAACATCAAAGGAAAACCAAGTCACCAAGAAAGTTCAGTAGTATAAAATGACACTGCTAACAACAGAAAAAACAGTATTTTAATAACCATAAATTTTCCTTAAAGCTCCAAAAGAAAGGGACAGACATTCAATATTAATATTCTGAGTCCAATATTTTGAATATTGAAACTATAATAAATAACAATTTGTTAGATATCCTCAACACAAATGACAATATTTAGATCTGACTCTGCTTTCACTACTACAAAGTAATTCAATAGAAATCAATGAAATCAGAGCATCTGGTAATAAATTAATCTAAAGGGAGCAAATAACATTATTGAAATCATTAACTACATTTAATATCCATAAGACTGTGAAGGATAAAATCCATGAGTTTTCAGACTCCGTTGGTATGACTCAAATTGCTTGCATAGGTGAAACTAAAATCTTTCAAAACTGTTGAGGACCTAGCTAATGCTGTTCCCCAGTAGGAAGATTATACATTATATTTACTTAATTAAATCATATTTATGACCTTAACATTTTGTGCTTTGTTCAAACTTTTTTTTTTTTTTTTCCAAAATTCTAGGTCTAGGAAAGGAACATTATTGAAAATTAATTTTTCTGTTGCCCGGGTAAAACCTTTTCTGATGGCTGTGTCTAGAATCAGAACTTTATACACAGGGTGAGAATGCTGTTTCTTACAAGTTAGAGAGGCTACATGCAGGTTTCACAACTATTCATTCCCTGACTCAGACACAGGGCATGCATTCCCCAGATCCTGTGCAGGTGTCTGCTGTAATATGTCTTCAATGCTGCTGCCTGTCAGGTACCCTGGAATATTTCAATTAGAAAATTGTGCAAATAAATGTATCCAAAGGAAGTGCTGCAATCGCAGAAAAGCCTCCAGACCATTCCTGATTCATGGGCTTAATTCATAGACTTTCCACCTGGAAAAGTCCTTTATAGGGAAAAAAAAAGAGAACAAAACTTGTTTTGTATTATATTTTGGGATGCTAGCAGTCATCATAATTCAGAATGCTGACATAGATTATACACAGCATAGTTCCTGCAAAAAATATGAGAAGGTTAAAACTTTAAAATCATTTAGACCTCGGGACTAGATAGCAGTCTTCAAAAAGTGACAAAAGAAGTGAGGAAAGGAATTGGAAAAGCTTTATCATATGTTGTTCCAATTCACTTAGTTCAGGAGAAATTCCTGAAGGCTGAAGCATGGCCATCATAATCCAATTATTAAGGAAAGAAGTTAGAGCTATATGAGGAAATTACAGACCAGTTAGTTTAATATTAATTGAAGTGAATGTCTAGAAACTGTTTCAGAGTTTCTGGAGAAATTGTAAAAAAGTATTTTAATTAAGCTAAGGGAATTCTCAGGTAAGGTGTAACATGCTGAGGAATTGCAATTTTTGCTGTGCTTCATGTTGTTACATTTTTTTCCCCAGTTTATATACAGGCATTTTTTATTGCCTGTCACCATGGTACATGACCTGATGTCTTGTTAAGTTGAGCTTTCTCTGCAATCTATTGAATTGGTTTTGTTTTTGTTTTGGGTTTGTTTTTTTTTTTAATAAAGAAAAGTGTAAATGGTGTCATGGTAGTGGATGTGGCTCTTAAATTAATCTACTCTAATTACATACATTATTTATTCTCATAAAGCAGATCATTTGGCATAGAACCACTATGTCTGTCTCAGCTAACCTTATTGTCTCTCCTCTGGTACTGAAATTATTTTGTTCTTTCCAGTGATAAGTGACACCTACTTCTGATGTGGCTGATACGGGCTCAATAGTCTTGGTGTGAAGGCAGTGTCACTAGGAAAAATAAAAAAGGGGGGAGGGGAGGAAGTAGCAGGAATAGGGAAATAAGAAATAAGAAGAGCTGAATTCCATTCAGGAATCTCTTTACATTCTGGTCTTGACATGGCCAATCTGATATTAGGATATTGCACATTCCGTAGTGTAACCGAGCAAAAGTGGATGATAATTGGTACACCCAAGTATTAGCAGAAAAGAAGAGGATCAGTGAAGGAGTTGTCATTTATTTTGGTTCACCTGATCTTTCTCCATGAGAGACCATACCTTGTGTGATCACTTTCTAATAATGAGAATCCTATTGCTGAATGGAACAGAAAACCTTCTAGCCAGTACTGGATTACATTTGACTCAGAATATTCTTATATTTTCAAAAAGATGCTTGTTCAAAAAATGAATTATTGTATTATTCAAATTTACTTGAAGTACACTGAAATGAGCTACTCACCTTAAAATTATCATATTCTGAAGTAACTATCAAAGCAGAGTAAATCTGTTAAGTACTTTCATTGACATTTATTATTTTGAAAATCAATATACGTTTCACTGAACCTTTTTATCAACAGATGAATTTCTGTAACAACCCTGTAGGGGAGAAAGATGAGCCAACTGCACAGTTTAGGAATATAATGAGTTGATGACAGTGGCTTTCAGATGTATGAACAATAAATGTTTGATTTAATTTCATTCATTCAATTTGTATTCTCATTAATTTAATTGAGAAATGTGATACTGATTAATTCCTCAGCTAACTTTTAATTCATTGCCCCCAAACCTGACTTCTCTTTCTTTCTTACAACATCCTGGTGTTGGCATCTCAACTGCTAGAGCCATACCATCATAGTCACATGGCTGACAGGAACCTTTAGTCTTGCATGAGGTTCCAAAGCAATTTACTACGAACAGGGAGCCTTAAATCAGGGATGATCAGCTGGCTCTAAGTTCCAACTTCTCCACTTCTCTGGTGAAGCTCAATGGTTCTTCTCAGACTAGTGATAGAACTGGCTTTTGGTTCCTTTCTTTCTTAGGTGAATAATCCAAAGTATTGGAGTCTCTTCAGAGCATCTTCAGTTTTCCTGTTGGAGGTCTGTCACTCAGAGCATACAGAAACAGGATTTCATTTTGGTATTTGAGAAAAAAAAACCCATCATCATTCAACTATTCTGAGTTAATCAAACTGTTTAGTGGTTGTGATTAGGCTTTTTACTACTGATATTTCCACACACAAATTCGAATTGCAAACAGAGAGAAAACAGCCAAATTAAGAGTATATTGCTTTCTGAGACCACATGACTTTAGCCATTGGAAAAAAGTCAGAAGAGAAATAACAGTGGAAGACCATGTTTCATTAATCCTCTACTAGCTGTAAGGCACAGGTGAAATTTGTTCTGCTAGGGAAACTCTTAAAAAAAAGCTGGAAGTCTGCCTGGAGAGTCAGGTATTGGAGCAGGAGGAAGGTGCAACCTTTTTTTTTTTTTTTTCCCCACTGTTGGGAATGTTTGTTATGTCTGTGTGTACATGGTATGGTTTCAGAAAAATGTACTTCCAAGACACTCCTTTTATGTGGGATATCATATGTTCTGTTTAGAAGCTGTGTTTTCTAATTTTAATAATAATGGAACAATACTCTTTTGAAGTGACTTACTGTTGGCAGTGTAAAGAGACTCTGATGTTAACCACACTTTTGAACAGTTGGCCCATGTCTACACAGGCCTCTAAATGGTTTTTATGACGTGTTAATTAGAGAAAACTAATTACTGTACATATGAAATGCATTTATTTTCTGTCAGCTATGTCTCAAAACGAGATGGATAGTGGAAAAAAACAGTTCAATAAATCATAAAATTATATTACTTACATAATATCCATGTTACAGCTTCTTTCTCTAGTGCCCTTAACCTACCACCTTTCATAATGAACACTATAGTCACAATATGGAAAAAGCTACCCAGGTACAAGTAATTTGAAGGGTCATTTATTTAAATGTAAGCATCTTTTGAAGCTGCTTTACAGCACAAAGGTATTAAACAAGTCCATGAAATATATATATGAAAAGGACATATAACAACTCATTGTTAAAAAATTTCACTAACTTCTACAGCATCATGAAATTTTAATATACTAAAATTTTTCTGCCCCTGTTTTAAAATACTTTTTCTAATGCCTTGGAGGTAACTGAAAAAAAGCAGTGTCTTGGCACCAATATTCTCTAGGAACAAATCATAATTCCATCTTCTTCCTGTAAATGTACTAGACAAAAAAGAAACACTGCATATAAAATTAAAGACACCAGGTTTTTGATTTTTTGTCAAACTCTAACATAAGTGCACAATAATTCCCCATTCTGAATGATTTTAACAAAGATTTAATAACAGAATTACATTATGTTGTATAAAAAATGGAAGTTTGGGCTCAATAGAAAGGGAAACAGATTTTTAAAATTCAGAAAAATAATTTGGTTTAGAATATTTAAATTGTCTGTGAATTTACAAATATGCCAAGGAAAATAAATTGTGAATTAACAATGTCAGAATAATTTTTCCACAGTCTTAAATTACTTCTACCACAGACTAAAATTTTGAAGATTTTTTTTTTGTAAAATATTTTTTAAAATCCAGCATGCAAGCTTTCAAACAGAAACATTTCCTGTGGTGCATTTTCTTCTCACACATTTCACAACCTCAGTTAAAAAACAGAAACTTTCCAAAAAGGCTCTCTAAGCTAACACCTAACATCAGAAGGAAGGCTTACAGATTAACACTTCCTTGAATGTGTTGATAAATTTGTAGCCAAACAGAATTTTATTTTCTACTCTCTTTTTGGTTTTGGACTTGTGAGAAAAGTGAATAAGCATTTTTTTAAAAAAGTTAAAATCTTGATGGATAACACACAGCAATTAACTGTCACTTAGAAGTTCAAACATAATTGTCCCATATCTATCTTCTCTCTTTAGCATCAATCATTGCAGTGTCTGATCTTCAGATATTCCAGGTTGAGAGAGTGGCTGAAGGCTATGCAGCAACTCAGCAGTAGCACAACTAAGGTGATTCACCAGGTATTCTGACTTCCTCTTCATTTAGACACAGCTGTACCTAAACATGCCCACTAAGGAAAAATGTGTTTAACAACAAAGGTAACTTCAAATTTACTTTATAAAATAGCAGCGGTAACAAGGTAAAGAGAAAATACATCAGAAAGCAGATATTTAATACTGTGGCACAAGTGAAATTTTCTGTCTTTTTCTCTCCTCCTTTTAATGAAGGGATTTATGTGGAAGAAAATAAGTAGTCAAAAATAATTTCAGCTACTTCCACATCATATTCTTTGAATAACCTTCAAGCAACATCCTATTTGGATAACATTAAGGGAGGAAAAGAATGAACAAAAGAGAAGCCATTTATTTTTACGTGACAAAGGAACAAGCTAATTTTGGAGGCAATCAATTGGCATGCAGAATAAAAAATAAGAAGATATATGACATTATTTAGGCCAGAGAGATCTAAAGAGTATGTTTCAAAATATTTAGTTTTCTTTTCCAACAGCCTTCTCTCTTGCTTGGGATAAAAGTAGCAAATTTATCAATGGAGCTATTTTTCTACAGGGCTGTTGTCCAGTGCCCAAACTTGTATGTATGACCAGGATTATCCTATCCCAGGTAGAAAATTTGCACTTGCTTTTGTTACATTTCATATGGTTTGTGGTTTCCCAGCTCTCTAGTCTAACCAGATCTTTCTGTAAGGCCTCTCTACACTTGAGGACATGCACAGCTCCTCCTAGTTTAGTATCATCAGCAAACTTACTTAATGTGCATTTGATTCCTGTGTCCAGATAATTTTTGAAAACATTGAAGAGCACTGACCTAGAATTGAGCCCTGTGGAACCCCACTGGTGACTGGCCACCAGGCCCATCAGTCAATTGCTCACCCAGTGTATGAAGGACTTGTCTAACTGTATGATGGACATTTTATCCAGAAGAATACTGTGAAAGACATTATTAAAAGCTTTGCTAAAATCCCAAACCAACACATCTACTGTCTTCCATTGGTCGACTAGATGAGTGACCTTGTCATGAAAGGAAATTAAGTTGGTTAAGCAAGACTTACTCTTGTGAACCTGTGCTGCCTATGACCAAAGAACACGTTGTGTCTTAAATGTTTTTCAGTTACACCCAGAATAACCTTCTCCATCATTTTGCTAGGCACTGAAATGAGACTGACAGGCCTGTAATTACCAGGGTCTTCCTTCTTTTTCTTCTTGGAAACTGGACAACATTTGGTGTTTTCCAGTCAGCTAGGGCCTCTCCGGTCTCCCAAGACCATTGAAAAATAGTGGACAGAGATCCTGCAATAAATAGGACAGCTCTTTCAGTACCCTGGAATACCACTGGGCCCTACAAAATGTTGCAATGCCTCCAGCTGGAGCAACAAGTCTCAAAAAAGTTCAGAGTTGGCTGAGACTTTATCATCCTCCAGGTCACAGTCTTCCAACACAGTGTTCCAGGGGTCCCAGGGCTCATCATCAGTGTTAAAGAAAGAGGCAAAGAAGGCATTAAACATGTCTGCTTTTTCTGTATTCCTATTTTTAACATGACAGATCTCATTAGGTAATGGGTCTATGTTAACTCTGATCCTTCTTTTGCAGTTAACAAATTTTAAAAAGCCTTTTTTGTTGTCCTTTACAGTTCTGCTCAGCTGGAACTGGGCTACATTTTTTTTTGGCTACATTAATTTTCTCCTTACAGTGGCGAACAGCATCTCCGTAGTCCTCCCATGTCACTTGTCCTTGTTCCCAATGTCCATACACTTCCTTTCTCTACCTAAGTTCTAGAAGAAAAATGCCAGCCTTCTGCCCCACTTGCTTGAATTTTGACACTTTGGAATAGCCTGCTCCTGCACTTGTAAGAGATGGCTTTTAAAAAGTGACTAGGATTTATGGATCCAAATACATTCAAAAGAAGATTCCCAGGGAACCTTACTGACTAGCCCCTTCATCAGCACAAATTTGTTGTCCCCATATCCAAGGTTGAAGTTTTGCTGGCAGTTTTCTTTTATTACCAACAATTTGGAACTTAACTTCTTCATGGTCACTGTGACAGACAACCACCTATCACCACTTCAGTCATAAATCCTTCTCTGCTTAAAAATAACAGATGTAGGAAATCACCTTTCCTAGATAACAGGCCAGGTATGGAAACTGATACTACCTGACTCAGAGAAAGTTCTTAATATAAGCCATTCCTAATCCCTTTTCTGAAGGAGAAAACAACTTTAATGGATAGACTAAATATAGTCATACTTGACATTAGCCTTTTAAATGGTTTTGGAGCACATTTTGCCACTATATATAAAACACATCTCATTGTTAAAAATATATGCTGGAAATTTAATTACTCAAAGGAATGGGGATGTCATGATTATTACACATACACACACAGTGATCTATTTCTTTATTTGGAGGATTTATTTTTTTCCAGATGATGACGTTATCGCCTGTAGAAGTAACAGTTCCATAGCTATTAATCTTATGTTAAGGATCATAAATAACAGGGGGAAAAAAAAAAAAGGATTGGTAATTTCTCCATCCTCATTAATCTTTAGAGGTGTTATATCTCTTCTTCATCTTTAACCTTGCATCTTCTTTTATTCCCAGAACTAATAGCTTTGTGTAGTACATCAGGATTTTAGTTGAGAACATAAGCATGGCTCTAAAACACATCTCTAATCTTCCCATTGACTTTTTTCAGGATTGGACTATGTCAACTGTGTTACTTTTCTACAAAGCCAAATCAGAAGTGTGCCAAATATGCTCAAAGTGCTATTGATTCTTTATCCCACAGGATGAGACTATAGGTAATTGGAAGAAATTCCCTGCAATTATAGAGAGCTGCTGCTATAATGCTGCACTACTTGCTAATGTAGATAGTCTTTCACTCCCAAATGCCTGCAGTGGATGGGAGCAGACAGTCATACCTACTTAATGCCAGGCAGTCAAATTATCCTGGGTGTATTAGCCATACACCTGTCATATTGTCAAAGCTCTGTTTAAAAATAAAATGAAAAGATTTTAAAACAAAAAAGAAAACATGTAGTTTTTAAATCTCTACTTTCTGAGTCTAATAATATGTTAATCTCTTCTATCTCTGAAGTGCCACTTCTTATGCCTCCCTATGGTTGTGCTTGCTTCAGAGTGAAAGATTCTTAGTGTATAGCTTCTCTTCTAATTACTTTATGCTTCTGGTTGTACTGCACAAGCAGTTAGTAACAACTAGTCTTCTGAAGATTAATCTTCAGAGAAATGACAAGGATTCCAGCCTCAAAGGGATTACACCTGAGTGCAACTTGTGTCAATAGTGATATGTTTAGGTCTACAGGGTTCCACGTGATCTATACTATCTGTTGGAACTTTGGATTCATACTGAGCCAGCCTGAGGCCCAGACCCGGTCTGTTTAGGCATAAGAAAACTGGGGGTTCAGGACCCAGAATGAAATGTAACTCTCTAGAGATGTGCAACTATGGTTTGTGGCCAGTTAGGATGTAATAGATATAAGAACTTTCCCTAAATGATATGCTGAGAACAGAGAGGAAAATTTGCACTGGTTTCTCAATGCAGTGTTAGACTGAGGCTTGAATTTGAATGTTCTGTCAAAGAAAAGCTAAACGGATGGCCAGGATTAACACAGTTGGTAATCTCAGCTGCTTGTCATCCCTTGTACAGTTGGAGCACATACTGTATGGAACTTAGTACTGACAGAGACACTGTGATTGACAAGAGAATTGCTCTGTCTTCTGGAAATGTACAACATAGAAGGCTCTTCCAGATGAATTATTCATTCAAAGCTTCCACCAACAAGAAACAAGTTGCCTTTGATTCAGGCGGGATTATGATGAGTGGGATGGTGTTGATCATATTGAATAGAGAGGTGTGATGGTAATAAGACTAAAAGGAGTGTGAGAACTGCATCTGCTAAATAAATTCAAAGCTACTTTAAAAAAACCCAAACAATACACACCAATGGGAAATTGTAAAATAGTTGAGAACAACATTTTTAAAATTGATGTCAATAAGCTTATAATATGTGTTAAAAGGAATAATGAAGAACCAAAATCTGAACTTTAAATAAGAAAGTATTGGTACTTTAAAATGAAAAAAATATTAATTGCATTTACAATTAGAGAACCTCTATCCCCCTTTTTTGGTGACATCTCAAAGTAAAGAAAATGACTTCCAACCCTCAAAAAATAAAAGTCATAACTATTCATTTCATTTCATTTCATTTCATTTCATTTCATTTCATTTCATTTCATTTCATTTCATTTCATTTCAGCAATGACCAAGAAGTAATACAATACTTTGTTTACAGAAAAGCTGTGCATTTTATTCCCTTAGTCTCCACTGCAAGAAATATTGTTGTCTATCCGTTTTCATCAAGGTAATACCAAATATCAATTTTGACTGCCAATTCTGAGATACTCTTTCCAGGAAAAGTTTAAGCATCTCATAACATAGGACAACCACTGTTCTTCATTTCCAAAGGGAAGACATTAGTAGGTCCAAAACTACATAGCATATTTTAGTAGCTGGGAAAGACAAAAATTCAACTTGAAGCTTAAATAGATGAAAAATCTCTGAATCTAATCCATGTCACAGAGTGAAATGAACCATTTATCTGCCACACAGCACCAGCCAGATAGTTCCAGATATACTTTGACACCTCCTTTATGGAAAACAAAGTTTTCACAGGAAGTCAAAACCAGTCACTTCCAGAGTGGGAGCATTCTGGGTTTGTCAGCCTACCTGTGACACTGAGGAATTTAAACTTGCTGGAGATTTGTTTTTGTGTTAGAAGAAAACAATTTCTTTTTCTACACAGTTTTAATGTGATAGGAATACTAAAATTATGCATGGTACATGATAATATGTGCCAAGTATCTTACATCACTATTTTTTTCATCCGTGAGAAGTATGAAGGTTTGGGCATTGATCTAAGTTCATGAAATCTGGTTCCTATTATAAAATTTCTATCAAGAAGTGAAAAAAATCTGTTGTGTCAGAGAAGGCACTACACAGTTGGTATGCTTTTATAGACAAGACTGCTAGCATAGTCACAGTAGATTGCAGAGAAAAGAGACTGTTAATGTTCTATATTTTATTAAATAGAAGTCATACTATAGAGAAGCCATGTTGGCTGTCACAAATCACATCCTTCTTTTCCATGTGCCTTACCATAATTTCCAGGAGAACCTGCTCCATGAACTTGCCAGACACAGATGTGAAACTGACTGGCCTGTAGTTCTATGGATCTTCCTTTTTTCCCTTTTTAAAGCTGGGGGTTTGTTTCACTTTTTCCAGTCAGTGGGAACTTTACCAGACTGCCATGACTTCTCAAATATGATGGATAGAGGTCTGGCAACCTCATCCGCCAGTTCTTTCAGGACTTGTAGATGTATTTCATCAGGTCCCATGGACTTGTGCACCTTCAGGTTCCTGAGGTGCTCCCGAATGCCACCGTATCTAACCATGAGTGGCTCTCCATTCTTCCAGTCCGTGCCTTTCCCTTCTGTGACTCTGGGCATCTGGGCATAGGGCTTGCATCCTTGCCAGTGAAAACCGAGGCAAAACAACTAGTGAACACTTCAGGCTTCTCCATGTCCTGGGAAACCAAACCTCCCGTTTACTTCTGCAAATGGCCTACATTTCCCCTGATCTTCCTTTTATCACCTAGGTACCTAGAGAAGCCCTTCTTGTTGCCCTTGATGTCCCTGGGCAGGTTGAATTCTGTCAAATCTTTAGCTTTCCTAACCTGATCCCTGCCTTCTAGGACAACTCTCCTGTAATTATCACAGGCTACCTGTGTCTTCTTCCACCCACAGTAGGCTTTCTTTTTGTGCCTTAGCTTGTGCAGGAGATGTTTGATCATCCACTCAGGCCTCCTGGCACTTTTACCTGACTTCCTTTCCATTAGGATTCATCACTCCTGAGCTTGGAGAAGAAGATCCTTGAATACTTGTCAGCTTTCTTGGGCCCCTTTTCCCTCCAAGGCTTCATCCCATGGAACTCTCCCAATCAGTTTCTTGAAGAGGCCAAAGTCTGCTCTCCTGAAGTCCAGGGTAGCAAGCTTGCTGCACACCCTCCTCACCTCCTTAAGGATCTCAAACTCCACAGTTTCATGGTCACTGCAGACAAGGCTGCCCTTGAGCATCACATTCCCTCCCAGCCCCTCCCTGTTGGTAAGAACAAGGTCCAGCATGGCTCCTCTCCCTGTCAGACCCTCTATCGGTTGGAGAAGGAAATTGTCATCGTCACATTCCAGGAACCTCCTGGCTTGCATTGCCCAGCCCTGTTGTCCCTCCAACAGATATTAGGGTGGTTGAAGCCCCCCATGAGGTCTAGGGTTTGTGAACATGAGGATGCTACTATCTGTTTGTAGAGGGCCTCATCCACTTGCTCATCCTGGCCAGGTAGCCTTCAGGAGACTATTACTACAGTATCCTCTCTCCCTGCCCTCCCTTTAATCCTGACCCATAAGCTCTCGTCATCTCTTCATCCATTCCCAGCTGGAGTTCCATTCACTCTAGCTGATCTCTGACATAGAGAGTAACACCTGCTCCACATCTCCCCTGCCTATCCTTCCTAAAGAGCCTGTGATATGATATGATATGACATTGGACAGATGATATCAGGGCAACCTCTAGAATCAATACAGGCTGGTGTATGAAGGGGTTGAGACCAGTCTCCTGAGAAGGACTTGGGGGTACTGGTGGATAAAAAGCTGCACATGTGCACTCACAGTCCAGAAAGCCAACTCTATCCCGGGCTGCATCAAAAGCAACCTGACCAGAAGGTCAACAGAGGTGATTCTTCCCCTCTACTCCACTCTGGTGAGACCCCACCAGGAGTATTGTGTCTGGCTCTGGAGTCCTCAGCACAGGAAAGACAGGGACCTGTTGGAGTGGGTCCAGAGGAGGATGAAAAAAATGATCAGAGGGCTGGAGCACCTCTGCTATGAGGAAAGGCTGAGAGAGTTGGGGTTGGTCGGCCTGAAGAAGACAAGGCTTCGAGGAGACCTTATAACAACCTTTCAGTACTCAAAAGGTGCTTATAAGAAAGATAGGGACAGGCTTTTTAGCAGGGCCTTTTGTGGTAGGACAAGAGGTAATGGTTTTAAACTAAAGGAGGGTAAATGTGGACTAGATAAAAGAAAGAAAATTTTTACAGTGAGGTTGATGCAACAATGAAACAAATATTGCCCAGAGAAACGGTAGATGTCCCATCTCTGGAAATATTCAAAGTTGGATTAGATGGTACTCTGAGCAATGTGATCTAGTGGAAGATGTCCCTTCTCATTGCAGGGGGGTTGGACTGGATGACCCATAAAAGTCCCTTCCAAACCAAACTATTCTATGATTCTATGTATTTTTAAAGGGTAGCAGTAAGACCAAACAACATGGAAAGCATGCAGAAAGTGTTCGATTCTGCCATCTTTAGTCATACTGAATATCACAGTAAAGTTTGTGGTAAACCCTTCAAAATGACAAACATATTACTGTTTAGCAAAAGAGAAGACTAATGGCTCTTACCCAGCATGCATTCTGAGTAGTGATGATAATATTTTACATTCTGTACTTGGCACTTATACACAGCCTGATTTGCAGACATATTGCACCTTTCAGTAACATAAAGTGATTTCACTGGGAGCAGTGGCAAGAGCTTCATGGCTAAAAACCTGGCCATTTGTTTAGATACCTAAATGTGAATTTAGGATGTAGAAAGTTTTAAATCTTTGCCCTTCTTTTCATAACTAACTGAGAAACAAAATTCACAAGTAAATCTATTAAAACGATCAGAAGTATCATTTCTAATTATCATCATCTGGTCGTCTAAAATATGGGGGCAAAATATGGTCATAGCCATTTTCAAAAATCGTTTATTTATAATAGTATTTTCATTATTTAATAGTCTAACTTTTGGTGATCAGTTTTGAAATGGTGATAATAATTTTCTTGAAAAGTAACCTATCAAAGACTTTGATCCTGTGAACACTTGAAGCCTTAATAACATTTACAGTGCCTCAACTCCATGTAATGTGACACATCAAAACTATTGTATAGGCCAGTATAGCAAAACAGAGAAACTCAAATTGTTCCAAATAAAAAACACTTGGATTTACAGGTGCTTTTCAATTTAATGATGCCAACCCTTTTGCTATTTACATTTTTATCCTTAAACTTTCAAATTGATAGACATTATAAACAACTTCTCTAGAAATCCATTTTTTAAGACCTGTGGACAGATGGTATAGACCTATTTTTTTCCACTGTTACTCCTTAGTAGTTTTAAACCTCAGTCAGGAAGAAAATAAGTATGCCTTTTTAACTAATACCATGTCATCTCTTTAATCATGCTGATTTTGAATAATTCAGCCACTGTGGAAGTTGCAGGGCGAGGATCTATAGCTCTATCTCTCACTGGGGGGAGTTTATTATTACTGAGTCTGACAGCAGAAAGCCCTGGCAGGTTAATTGCTGCATCAAGACTAGCTGGGAGTTTGCTGTTGATATATAGTGACTAAAGGCAGCAAAGTAGATTGACTATGCCTGTTACAGCACAAATATCTTCATGTGCCTCAGGTTCCTCAGAAAGATATGAGAAATAAATGTTCGCTGTTCATTTTCTGTCTGCACAATACAAATAGCCTCGAGCTGAACATGGCAACCACAGCATATAAAATATATTCAAAAAAGAGGAAATTTGCAAATTAACATTATTACAGACATTCCTGCCTGAAATTGCTGAAAATCAATTTCAATATGGTTTACATTTTAATGAGGTGCCAAAGAGATAAATCAGTTGTGTTTGAGGAACACTTAGCTAGCAATGATATTTATTGGTCATACCGTGTGTTACCTAATATTAGATTAAGTAAAACTAGTGCTAATTAAAGGTGTGCAAAATGTTACTGCTAGTTAATGAAGTAAACTCTTGCTGGATATATAGAGCTGTTAATTGAACTTCAGCCATTTCCCAGACAGACATTTCCCAGGAACAGCTGCCCACTTTCTCTATTCAAAACCAGAACAGTACTTGAAATTAGTGAGGAGGAATGTCACCCTTCTGAAAACAGGCTTGAGTTTTTTAAGACATTCTCAAATAATTTATCTTTATGTTTTATAATGGTATGGAAGTATTATTATCACTGGAGATACAAAAATACTCAGCATGCTTCTTCTGAAAAAGAACACATCTCAATATTTCCCATGAGGTATGTTGTTAATGTTTTCTATTTCAAGAGAATAAATAATCAATAACTGTTTCTTTCTTCAAATAAAATTCCCTTTACAGAGAAGGAAGTATGTTTTCTACAGTGCTTTCAGAGGGTCATTTTGCAGTTTGCTCTCCCTGGATTACAGAAAACTGACCTCTCTCCACTTGTTTATAGTTCTCCTTAACTGCACTTCACTGACCTGCAGATCAGCCCTGCTCTTTATTGTGGTAATGAAAGCCACCAAGGAAATTCCTTTTCTTTAGGTATTTCAATGAGAAATATCAACTCTCAAATGTCAGATCACTATGCAAAACAAAACATGTCCCAGATTTTCTTCTGTTTATAGCACTTGTGCACCAATGTGACTCTGTTCACTTCCTTGGAGATTTTCATCTTTAATGTCAGTTAAAGGAAGAGAGTCAAATCTACCCTAAAGAACAAGATGCAGTTACTTATTTCAACATAAAATCTGGACACACTGTGCTATGTTTTAGAGCTCCACAAAAAAAGAGAAGATGGTTTTCAGAGGTCATTTGCGGGGTATAGGGTCACATGCAAAATTTTAGCTGTTAAGTATCTTGCAGTTGACAAACTATCTGTTTTAAAAATTTTTGGTTTATATACAGTCATTTAATTGTTAGTTTCATACCCTTTATTTGTTACAATCTCACAATTGAATCCATAGAAAACATGTAAATTTAGAAAGAAAAAAAATTGTTTTGGACTCTAGAAACAAAAAAATGTGAGAGGAAGGTCTAGTGGTAAGCAGTATGGAGTCTCCCCTGGAAAAAATGTTGCAGTTAGTGTTCCTAATGGAGTAGTAGTTTAGGAAGACGTTTAATAGCTTGGCTATTTGGCTATTGGCTAACCCTCTGTAAAGCTGTATACTACTTTCGTCAATATTGGCCCAGATCAACAGTTTCAAATAAACCTCTACTCCTTGCTTTTCTAAGTGGAAATTAACAAATGTTTAGTGTCTAATTTACACATATCTTCATTCTCATTTTTGCTTTTGGCCTCACTGCTCTCTCCTTCAGGACTTGGAGCCTCCTTCAAGACTCTTCTCCCAGTTTTGTGTTGTGATTTTGGGGAGGAGAGGAAGGGAGGCAATCCTTCCACCTGAGCCACAATGAGCTTATCTCTTTTTTTTTTTTAGCTATTGATGGTATCAGACTTTTAAAATGGTAAGAAAGTAACGCTGATGTCTGTAAGTTACGCGTGTTGCAAAACAATAGCACAGGCTTTTAAGGCAATTGTCTTTCAGTTTGTTATGCCCATTTTCTGTTGCTGCAGAGACAGTGTGAAATATGTTGTTATTGTTCCTCTCTGTGCTTTACAACTTTACCACTATCAGAACAAACAGGTTAGATGTCACCTTCCTTATAATCATGAGATGTTTTAAAACATTCTTCTTTAAAGCTTTTTCTTCACCTTGTACTGCTGGAATCCTTACAACAATTTTTATGTTATCAAAATGTTCACTTATTACATTAGCATGCTGAATACATTTCTGACATTCACAAAGGCACTACAATCCAACTCTCAGTCTCCACATTGTGAATAATGTAAACACATGTATGAAGGAGAAGCGGGTCCAAGTAGGACCTTCTCAATGTAAATGGGAGAATCAATCCCCTTAAAATTTCACAATCAACATTAATTGTAATAATGCTGTTAATAACAAAACAAATAGAGTGAATACCTTCCACAGTGGTTATACTGGATCACACACACTAAGCTTGCTAAAATTTTGACAAATTAAAACAAGCTGTCCTAAGCCACTTTATTTTCCCACTGAAATTTTACATATTTCAGTGTCTCGAATGATTTCTGGTATATGGTCAACTAGTATCCCTGTGTGTAGGAACACAAAAGTATTGTGAGAATTGTGAGGAACAGTGACAGAAAGATTCAAAAACACATGACAGGTGAATTTCCTTTTATCTCATAATTGACTTAAAGTTTATGGGGTCCACAAACTACCTCTCCTCACTCTGTCGTTATCCTTTATTTCTGGGGCACTCCAAGGGCATAGAAATGTTACTGATCATTATATAACAATTTTATATCTCCAAATGCTCTGGACTACTATAAAGGCTATAAAGAACCTCTGTGTTGTTTCATGAGTAAGAAACAACTGCTTTCCTAAGTGCTCTAAGCCTTGATTCTCTTCTCCCATTCTTCTGTGTTAAAACTATGTTTATTTCATAAAGCCCCTATGTAAAATTTCATGCCCTAAAATTCCATTTCTGTAACAGACATGGCGCTTGTATTTGATAATGCTGTGAAAATCAAAATTTTAAGTAACGCATATTAAATACTCAGAGAACAATTAGAATATGTATGTCATATCAAAATAATGATATCACACATTTGTGATAAAAAAATGCCTCAAAAAACCCCACAAACAAACAAAAAAACACAACCATGTAAAATACCCTGGTAACTCAAAAATCAAAGTTTAATGATATTTTCAGATCAGTGACCTTTCAGAATAATGGAAATTTGCAGCAATTAAACACTGTTCATAGAAAGTGAGATGTTATAAATATAACTTAATTCATATCATTGCAAAGTTACGTTAATCTTAGGAGAAAAAATACTAATTAATTTTACTTATATTTCAGCAAATCAGCTACCTTTTTTTTTTTTCCTTCCTTAAAGCAGAGGCTAAAAAGTAAACGGTAAACAGACACTATTCCATAGTTCATAATGTACGCATATCATCATGGGCATGGTTTATTTTCTTATAATGGGTAAAAAAAAAAACATTTCATCAATTTAAATGGCATTAAGATTTGGTTCTGTTTACATTAAAGAAAATGCTGGTAAGTGATACTATTCCATATATAAAATTCTAGAGATGTGGCTTCTTTACTTTAAAATAGGGACCTCAATTACTTCTATATCTTTTCTAGTAAAAGAACAGAGGAGAAAAGCAGGTGATGAGTCCTGTGTTAAGAACTAGTGTACTCTAGTACATAATTTCTAGTACTAATTTCTAATGAACATATACAGAAAAATTTTACTGTGCAAAAGAATAAACTGCTTCATCTCAGGAGTTTCCTAATGAAAGCAGAGATTGTGTTTAACAACAAAAGAAAGATTAGAAAGCATAGTCTTACTATAGCATGTTAGGCTCATAGTAATAAGATTACAGAATTGAGCCCTTAGGAAATGACTCAGAAAATTAATTAAAATTGCTAATAAATCATGCTTGCTTGATGTCCTAATGGCAGTATGCTGTGAACTGACGCATCAGAGACATTAGTTTGATTTCTCTGCTCGAGTCTCCCTCACTCCTTGAGGCAGAAATACCTAGTGGTATTGTGGAAACAGAATATTTAGTCCAGGCAACAGTATGGACAAGAGAATCCTGTTTTAGGGGACTTAGTAGTGATCCTTGGAATTGATTAAAGAGCGACATTGAATTCTTTCAAGTTGGAACCTCCTATTGCATGAGGCCTTTATGGGGTTGTTGCATAAAATGAGCCAAAAAGAAGTTTTGGGCTTGATGAAAAAAATGGTGTTTATAAGGAGTCGGGGGATTTGTTTACATTTAATAGAATGGTGATATAAAAAAGGATTAAGACAGCTTCTAACTGTTATCTTAAAATAAAAGAATGTAATCAAACATTTGTTTTTATAAGCATACAAAGGAGGAAGGTGAATTAGTTAATGTCCATGGTGTTTACTTCCCACAGCAATCATATTGCCTTAAAAATAGTTTACTACATGGAAGATGGGGAGGATTTCTCTTACATAAATTAATTTTCAAATATTTTCACCTTAAAAGAGGGCACAGGCCATTTCTATTCCCTGCATATCTAGAAACATATCTCCTGCCAAGTACATGTACGTTGCCTGCTGGGAGGCTACTGGAAGCACTGCGTAAAGAACCATCCAGCATCTTGCCTGAAAGACTGCAGGAGACGACATACCCATTTTAGGACAGCTCTATCCATTTAGAACTAAAATTTCTTTTGAAAGTACTTTGATACCAAGATGGGCATGTTAAGTCCTAATTGACTCTTTTAAACAGTCCAGAACATTTACCTTTGAACTCAGAAGGAAACAACTTTGCTAATCACCTGGCAATCAGATTGATGGATATGTAGCTAATCACCACAATCATAATGAAATCAGTTTCCATGTGAGAGATGGAGAACTAAGCTCAGGAAATAACTGACAATTGTTAACTGTTCATTTAGGAATAATCATCATCTTTTCGGTACATACTCAGTCTTTGACAATAAAACAGCTAGGATCTTTGTGGTTTTTTACCTGCCTGTAAAGGTCCATCTTGAAATTCATAGCCCAGAGCCTTCCCAGCACAGTCACAATTTCCCTGCTAGACTAGACTAAATTCCATAATGCCTTGCACTGATAACAGAATGGTTTGCAACAAGGAGTCCTTACAAATATTAGAAATTATTCACCAGAAAGTTTAATATCAGCCTGTATGCAATGGTAAATGTGAAAATAGATCTGTACAGTATTAACTACAATTGTGCACTCAGAATACAGAACCTCATTATGATGGACACAGTGTCACAGGAATAATTTAAAAAAATAATAATTTTGCACTTACTGAGACACTTTTAATTTACACAACTCAGATTATGAAAAATATCGTGACAGAATAGATAAACAAACAAATGGAAAGTGTGAGAGCTTTGTATAAAGAGGCAGAACTGCCCCATTGCCCTTACTGTGGGGTGGCTTGGTAGGTCATGTGGCTGTAGCTCTGTAATGGGTGGACGCAAGATCTTAAAGCAAAACAGGAAGGGAATGGTAGGAGGAGGGTCTTTCTTCATGACAATAGGCAGTTTGGGCATACCAGACTAGCCCATGAAACAAGCAGCAGATTGGCCAAGACTATGTGGATCAGGATCAGAAGAGAGAACGAGGAGGGTAGATTTGTGGAATTTGTTATGAACTACTCTATCAAATGAGGAAGTGGAGAAAATTCATTTTTGAGGAGCTCAAGGAAGTGTCTGTATCGTCATCTCTTGGTTTACAGGAGACAAACTCTTCTGAAAAGGTAACTCCCTGCGACACAAGTAATGCAGGGGGTGGGAGTGGGTGTTGTAATATGCTAGGAACAAGTGCTTACAATGGAATCCGGATGAGCCAGGAAGTGGTAGTGGATGTCTTGGATTTGCTACTTACTAATAAGGAAGAACCAATTGGGAGTGAGATAAGCAATGACAGCCTTGATGTTATCATATCAGGAAAATGTGTAGATGACTCAAAAGACTGGCTTGGCTAAATGTGAATGCATGACTGAGTTCAAATGCCAAATAATTTTACAAAGTAGCTGGAAGTGAGAACAGCCTACAAAGGAAGATTGTAGAACTGTTTCCCATGTATGCAGAAATGTTATTAGGAAATCCAAGACTGAGTTGAGACTTGCAAGAGATATCAAGGGCAACAAGTAAAACTATCATTTCACTAGCAGTAAAAGAATAAAAAATGAAAATGTGGACCCAGTGTTGAACAGACTGATTGAGTTCAGTGAAAATGGATGTAGGTGTGGTGCAGATACCTAGTACCTTATATCTTATCCTATACCCAGGATATTGACCACTTGGAGCGAGTCCAGAGGAGGGCCACGAAGATGACCAGAGGGCTGGAGCACCTCTCCTATGATGAAAGGCTGCAAGAATTGGGCTTGTTCAGCCTGGAGAAGAGGAGGCTCCGAGGAGACCTCATTGCAGCTTTCCAGTACTTGAAAGGGCCTGCAAGGGTGCTGGGAGAGGACTTTTTACAAGAGCCTGTAGTGATAGGACAAGGGGTAATGGGTATAAATTGAAATCAGGGAGGTTTAGATTAGATGTCAGGAAGAAATTCTTCACAGAGAGGGTGCTGAGGCACTGGAACAGGTTGCCCAGAGATGTTGTGGAGGCCCCATCCCTGGATGTCTTCAAGGCCAGGCTGGATGAGGCTTTGAGCAACCTGGTCTAGTGGAAGGTGTCCCTGCCCATGGCAGGGGGGTTGGAACTACATGATCTTCAAGGTCCCTTCCAACCTTAACCATTCTATGATTCTATGATCTTCTTTGCCTTAGTCTTCACTGGAAGGTGTCTCAGGTCTTTGTGCCTAAAGGCAAGGTGCAAGCAGGAGAGAAGCTTCTAGCATCAAGAAGCAAGTCACGGTTCTAGTCCATGGAACTAGTTTTGCATCTGAAGATGCCAACGAAGTCGTCTGATGTCCTTTCAAAGCTGCTCCCTATCATCTCTGAAATGTCATAAAGATTGGGGAATAGAAAGATAAATATTACACTCATCTTTAAAACATGCAAAAAAAAAAAAAAATCTGAAGACATCCAGGCTGGTCAGCCTTGCTTCAGTCTAAGACTTGCTTAAAACAAATCATAAGTTTTTTATTTGATTTTGTAGGAGATATAAGAGACAGAATGTTCAATTTGTTCACAAAACAATAAATCACTTGTCTTGACTGAAGTAAATGTGGTGACGTCCTTAACTGCAAGTTGAGATGTTATAGTCTGCATGGATGGCCATAGATGAGGAGAAATCTGGCTTGACCATTGGGCTTAAAGGGTAGTGGTTAATGATTTCATCCCTACCTAGAGTGTGGTTTCAAGTGGACGGCTACAAGGGTCTGTCCTGTTACCAGCAGAGTGCAGTGTCACCAAGTCTGTGAACATCAGCCTTGGGGAGATGAACACCCTTGAAGGCAGGGCTGCCATTCAGAGAGACCTAGGCAAGCTGCAGGAATGGGTCAGCCGGAAGCTGATGAAATTCAGGAATGATATAAGTTGAGCCTTGGAAAGGTCCTGCCAATGACACAGTTTGGAGATGGTTCACCCCATGAGCAACACTGTGGAGATGGCTTGGGAACCCTGGTGAGCATCGAGCTGAGTAGGGGCCAGCTGAGCAGGTGGGCAGTAACAAAGGGCCAGTAATACACTGACTATGTGAGTAGAAGAATGGCCCAAAGCTGAATTTGGTAATTAGTCCTCTCTACTCAGCCGTTGTTAGACTGCATTTAAATACCTCGACCAGTTTGCAGCCACCTAATACAGGAAAGATGTAATAAAGTGGAACAAGTTTAGCAGGGATCAACCAATTTTCCCTTCCAGCAGAAGCTGTGGAACTGAAGCTTTTTCACCTTGGGAGAGGAACAGACCAAACAGCAGTCTCCTAGCACCTAAACAGAGATGATCAAGGGTTTGGAGTCAGAGTAAGAGGCAACAGTCATACACTGAGATGTAATTTTTCCCTATGACACTAATTAAGCAGTGGAGTGGGTTGCCCAGAGAGAGTGTTGCGCATCTGTCCTTTGAGAGTTTTCAGGACCCGATTGGACAAAGCTCTAAGAACCCTTTCTGAATTCAAACATAGACCCTGCTGTGAGCAGACAGTTGGACTATAGGTCTCCTGAGGTCCTTTCCAGCTTGAATAATTCCAAGAATGTAACACATTACTTTATAAAAGAACTTAAAAGTTGTACATGGTTTAGAATTATAAACAAAAGAAGATGAAACTTTTCATAAACTGTTGATAGATTTTCAAATATCTTTCAGAGTATTTTTTATCTATTGCAATTTTTTAGAACAGTTTTACTTCAGCAGTAGATGCAGTAGAGCTTATTTAAAGAGAATCAGAATCAGCAAACTGATGTGGTACTATCATGCAGAATGGCATTCTGATGAATGTGTCATCATATCACATAATCCAACATTAACATATTGACTCAGTGACATGATACAGTGCAATATTAAGATACTAATTCTTTATTTGATGATCTGTCATTCCCATCCTTGTTTATAAATAAAAATAAAAGGAAGAAAACTTTTTCTAAAAATTTGATACCTTACTTTCTTCAGCCACATTTATTTCAGTCTTACAAAAATAAAGACGAGGACAAAGCTTTAATCTTGAAAGGTTTGATTGTATAGTACTGAGTTCTATAGGTTTAATGGTGGTATTGACAGCTACTGTTTTTCTTGGTAATTCTGTAATTCGATGTTCAATTCTAATTTTTGAATCTAATGTTAAAACAACCCTGAAGATTATATTCAATATGATGGATTTAATAACCTCTGACTTCTGTGCCAGTGTCATTATATATCAAACTTAAAGAGTTTGAACTAATTATGGAATAAAACCCAAAGCTCACTCACACGTTAGAAAAATGGGGTGCTAGACAGTAAACATAAGTGGCTCTGAAGGAACTGTGACTTTAGTGGAAGCATACAACCTTTACATTGTGAGAACTCAAATTTAACACACTTCCTATGTAAAAGGTCAGAAGGAGAGCTTCATAAAAATTAATTTTTGAACAAATGGTAAAACTATGTATGAACTTGTTCAGAGTACTATAGGAGGTAACATCAGGAATATTGAAATGGTTTCAGGTCAGTAGTGACTTATGTATGAAGATTACCTGTTGGTTGTTTTCCAGAGCTTTAAGAGTATGGAATATAACTTGGCTCAAAGGAGCTGAACTATAATGTGACTTAGGATCTCAGAAGTATTGCATAAATTAGCTGTTCTTTTCTACAGACATTGAAAGTAATGTCAGAAACAGAATAATTAAACAGTAAGACTAAGGAAGTAGTGAAAAAGAAGAAATTAAAAAGGAATCATATGAAAAAAAGGAGTATTTACTTTTTAGTTTAGACTTTACCATTTCAAAGTGTTTTTGTCTTGTATTGCAGTGAAATCAATTTGGAAAGTGAGAGACTAGTCCTTTGGCATCCTTGTTCTTGAGTCAAGAATTATTCTTTAGACCTATTCTTCACTCAGACAAGGTATTTGGAATTTACAGTTTCCTTTCAGAAGTATGTTCTTGCCTGCTGCATAGGTGGTCTCTGTACATCTGACTGCTCTCATTTATCTCAGCTGCCACAGTTGTTATACTACAAAGTTATAACCATCATGAAAATTTAAATTACACGCATAAGGGTAAGTTTTTCAACATGAGGATGGTCAAACATTGGACCAAGCTGTCCACATAAGTTGTGAAATATCAAACCTTGGAAACACTCAGACTTGAGTTTACACATTGCTAAGAAACCTGGCCTAAGCTCAGCTTTAAGCAAAGGCTGGACAGGATGACTTCCACTGTTCTTTTCCAACTCAAACTATTTTATGATTATGATTATGATTATGAAGTAATTTCAGAATATAACATAGTTCTTCTGTGTGACATTGGTGAAGAAGTGGAATTTAAGCTGCATTGAAACCAACATGGTTGACTACAGTCAACACGTTGGTGTCTTAAGGGAAACCAGCACCAATACATTGAACAACACATTGTATTTGAAGGTATTTTCTGAGTTGTTGTCTTAAGGTCATTGTAGGTACAGTCACACATCCCAGGTGAGTGTCATAAATAGTTATACAGTGGGTGTCTGGTTTTGAACAGAAATCTAATCTTTATCAAAATTGATGTCTAGGATGGAGTGAAAAATATTTGTTTTACCCCATCAACCTGGTTTACTGGACAAAATCCTGGTTAGATTTACTGGATTCCTTTCTAATTGCAAAAGCTTGAATCATCTGACTTCAAAATATGAGCCACTACAAATAGTTCAGCTGTGGAACAGGGGACAAAAAAAAAAAAAAGAGATTTGTTGTGATAAGGCACCATAAACTAAACTAAACTAAACTAAACTAAACTAAACTAAACTAAACTAAACTAAACTAAACTAAACTAAACTAAACTAAACTAAACTAAACTAAAATAAACCCACACCACCTTATCTATCACAAAACACTTGCCTATTTTACCACATGCACATTTTTAGAATACAAACATTTCTTGCAGTGCCCCTTCAGGAGAGAACCACGATCATGTTAATTTTACCAAAGTTTGGTTAAAAGGTTTTTTTTTAGACTCTGAAGTTATATCAACCATGAACTTCTACTAGCATCAATAATAATATATAGAGATAAATATTGATGTTACATCTCTTGCTGAAATTAGAAGTAGAAAAAACAAACATTTTAAGCCAGGCAGAAAACTCTACCAAACTTGAGTATGTTCTGAGCAATGGTAATGCTAGTGAGAAAGAAACTGAGGTCACAACACCAAAGTGAAATCTCATATGTCAATAGCTACTTTAAAGCATCTGAGTGAATGAGGAAGAAAATGAAAGTAAATCGTGCTGAAGAAAGAAAAATGAGAACATTGACAGTGTACATCAAGAGTTGTACACTGATGTGTCATTGACAGAAGGGGGATATAGTGGCTCTTTTCTTCACAAGAAGGGTATCACTGCTTGGGGAAAAAAAATTGCCTTGGGACTGTTTTTGATGCCACACTCATTTCACATGAGAGGGTGCAGAATGTACCTGTAGGTTCTGCTTCTCTTCCCAAACATCCTTTGCAGAGCTTGCCCCATAGAAATAACACAGAAGGGTTCCTCTTCTAAATACTATTACTTGAGTACAAACTATGTACTACTATTGTTACTTTCATTTGCTAGATGGTGTTAAGCTTCTCCACTGATGATTTCACTCTCCGTTAATGTGTAATATCTTTCTTCTTCACGTGAAAAGAATAGTGAGTAACAAAAGAATTTCTGTTGGGAGGCTCTTGATGACCACTGTGTAAAATAGTCTGCAAAAATTACGAAGAAATTGAAACCTGGATGTCACTAGGGGAAAAAAAGAAAAAAATCACCTCTTTCCTATAACTTTGACATAAGTGCCATAGCATAAGACTTATGTTATCAGTTGTGTGGCCCAGAAATCCTTTTGGGAGACAAGTCAAAAATAAGCTACACAGAAATTGAAATATAAGAAAGAATGACCTATCCAGATAAAAGACACATTAGAAGAAAGAATGACCTTGGAGTTTTTAAAAGTGAGAATATGATCAGTGTTGAAAATTGCTAACTTTTTCTGTAAGAATACACCTACTTGGTTTTCAACAGCCTCACTAATTAACACTGACAATCCTTAAAAGTAGTTCTACCCAATTCCAAAGGTGGAAAAACAGTAGGAATAAATAAGCGTACAATGTTTTAATTCACATTGAACTAACAGAAGACATAGGAATGGTGTAGCAATTAAATTGTTTACATCATGAATGCAATGGTCCAAAACCCATTGAGTGTTATGAGATCACAGAAAAGCAATCATGATCACTTTTGAATTTTGATGCTCACCATGTTAAGTATAATCAGTGGGGATAGCAAGTGTCCCAGCTTGTCACCAGTTCTACTGGTAAAAACATTTTATGCTATTCATTTCTCACAGACAATCAATTCTTCTATTGAAAGAGAAATGGGTTGTAAAGAAAACTTTAATTATAGTAATTTCCTTTTTAGCCAAGGAGAAAAAAAGAAGGATCACAATTCATCTATATAAAATATTCTTAAATTTATTTTGTATATAATTGCTGATCTGTTCAACTGAAATAATTATACACTTTCCACACTCATTGGATTAGAATAAGAAATTAAGTACAATCACCGGTATCCCAGCTATCATACACTCACTTTAAGAAATAATCATTTCATCCACATGACCATGTTGTTCACCAAGACTGTTATTTTACTAATCCTTATGATACAAACAATGCTCTGTTCATGTTCCAGCACACAGCGGGTGTGAGAATGGATTTGTTAAGCTGGGTGGGTTTAGCCTTCTTTTATGTGTTCATTCAATTTTATGTTCATTTATTGTACACATATGGTGGTAGAAGTTGCTGAAGCAATAACTGTTATTCTGCAAACAAGGCAACACAGAGAAACAGATGCAAGATTTCTGATATTTCTTGTGGAAGTTTCCTGACTAAAGATACATTTCTTCTATGTCTGAGGGTTTACAGCATGGATTTCCTTAACTGTTTTGCCAAATATTCACAAATTTGGACCTATAAAAAGACAAAACTGGGGAGAATCAACATGAAGTTTTACAGACAAAGCTGTGGCAGTAACATCAAATCTTCTGTAGCTTTAAAATAATGCAATTACTTTCCCAAACTATGTAAGTGGGAAATATCTTTTTCCCACCAGAATACTACACATTATATTTCTTATTACTCTTGAAATTATTACATTTCAAAGCTATTTCAGATGGTCTGTTACCTTGATTCTAATATAAAATGGAGAAAAAAAGAATCCTAGGTAAAATAAAGTTCTCAGCTGGAGGTAAGCTGTAGGGAGAAAAAACAAAAACAAAAACAAAACCAAAACACTAAACATTCAGCTCACAGGTTTATTTAAGGTGGCTGGCTTCTGCTTTCAGTCTTGGTACGATACTGTGGGGAAACATCATTAATAACTAAGGAAATAGGAAGTATAATAAGCCTAAAAAGAAAAATGCATACTGCATTAGAATAACCAGAGCATTTTGAAATTTTATCACTGACGTGTTCAGTTCTTCACTAAAAGACTGCAGCTCTGGGGAGTAAGAAATCTGTTTTTCCAAAGGTCTTTTTTTCCTCTTATTTAGGCATTTGACATACCACGATGAGTTCACTGAAACTGCCTCTTTTACACATTAAGCCTTTTGAAAGGCTTCCATTTTTTTCCTGCTGGAGGCTATTTGTTTCATGACAGCGTTGTCTACATTCCTCACAGAAATGCAGGCATTTGTCCTTGTGCTAAATGCTGACATCCTCTGATAAGAAGAAAGCTAAAAGAGGAAAGAATTGAAGGTCAACATGTTTATTTCGCTCTCAAGTGAACACAGTAGATAAATACTTCTCAGTGACTTCCTACCTGATACAATATAAAGTTTATAGATGAATTGGGATGAACGTCTACATTGCATTACTCTGAAAAGCAGACCTCAGTTGCAAAAGCTTCTTCCTAAACACAGGTCAGGAAGTAAATGCTATGTATTCTTGTGCTTACTTCATCTTCTATTCTTTTTCGTGTTTGTTTCACATTTCAGTTCATTACAGAAAATCAGAATAGATGCCAATTGTATTCCAAAGGTACAAATCAGCCCAAAGAGAGCCCATGTGAATTGTTGATATATAGTTCTATGTCATCTTTTGGTAGAACATTCAAATGAGCTGATGCCTATTCCCAGCCTAGAAATTTCATAGAAAATTGTCATTGTCTTTTTACTGTTGGATTAAAAAACATGCAGAAATAGTTATTTTTGTTTCTCTCTCTACCTATTTTCCAGTCTTAGGTTTTTTAAAATTCTGGAATTTTGATTTCTGGAATCCCAAACAAGTACAGTAAGAGCATAAAAGTAAAAATAGCGTTTTTTGACTCACAGAATGCCTTCGTTAGAGAAGGACATGATAAATTTTCTCTATTAGCTAGTTTAAAGAATCCATATTTCCTGCACAAGTGAAAGTGTAAATAAAGACAGCAAGGGAGGATGAGGCAGTGAGAAAAGTAGACAGATGAAAAGATATGTCTAGTCCAATTTTAAGTAAGTGACAATGATTTGGTTTAAACTGTTCTGTGCAGGACAAAAATCTGTAAAGGTAATAGCTGAGAGTGAAAAAGTTCAGATAACTTTGCAGTGAAGTGTTAGATACACTTGTAATCACGTTTTCACATCTTAGGTTATCACAGTGTAACTCCCTTTTTTCCTCCCATTCCCTTCACCCACCAGTGAAATTCAGCAAACCAGGATACTTCTTTTGTAAGAAACAGAGTATTGTCGTGTAATAGGATAAAGTACCTTGGCAAAAAAAAAAAAAACAAAAACCCTTGCATTCCAGCTTGTCCTCAGATACCAGGTGGCCTGTGGGTGGCTCGTTTAGATTCCAAGTGATATCCAATTTAGCACTGTTAGTCCGGTTGTGTTCAGTGAGACTAAACTATCACGATTACGGATTGACTAATAGGATGCTGCACTCCCGCCTAGTTGCGCTGCACAGTATCATGCAGACAGTACAGAGCTGGTGGCGCCCGATAAGAGACCTCTGTATCTAGCTACGTAAAAGTGCAGTTTATTACAGTGACAGAAACAAAGGTTCTTATGGGTTGCCAGTGATAGTACACTGGAAAAGCACATGCAAATATCGAAACTATGAGTAATACAGCACACAGAATCTAGTCACATAAAACTACTCGAGTGATATAGCAGCATAAAATAACTCTATATACAGATTTCTAAGTTTCCTAGGAAAATACTTAAGAGTTTGAGTCTTACCCAAGGCATGCCTGTGGGGGGCGAAAGAGAAGCTGATCCCGTCGACTGATCCCTGGAGTCAGAGGCAATCTGTGATGGTATCTTCCCTGACATGTTCACGATGACATCTTCCCTAACATCCCACTTTTCTTGAGCCATTTTCATATTATGTTCTTTCTTCAAGGTGGAGCTTGAGTGACTCTAGTCATACATACCTTTACCTTTGGTTAGTATAAAATTCTCCTGCTTCGCTTTTAAAGCTATAGAGTAAGAAACATTCAGAGTGCATGCTCAGTGACGGGTGGTCACACCTTGGAGGCAGGTAGCTTTTGGGATGGAGGTGTGTTTTGACATTATAATGACATTATAATGAACAAAGTTTCCACAAAGGACAGCATTTTGTCAAAAACTGACAGACTGTTGGCCCAGGGTGGCAAATATGGGGCTTATCAGTTTGTTGTACCACTGAGTTCCCATCTCTGTGGGGATTCACAGAGCCTGGCTGAGAAATCTTCACTCTGCTCCACCCTCCATGCTGCTGCACAGGCAATATTGTTCAGGAAACCACCGTGGAGTGGATTACTTGCATACCAGCTGCAACTGTACTCCAGCCTGAAAGCCTCTTCTATACCATGCCTTTTTCCTTAATGCGTGAACAATGCCAGGCCTTTCATATAAGTTTATTATAAGTCCCCCTAAGTAATTATTCCACATATTCCACCCCATGACTATAGTCACTCAAGTTTCATGATGTTTAGAAGAGTTGGGAATGTCACATACACTCTTGCAGTGAGGATTATCAAGTACATATACATCTTGTGGGGATATCAAGAGGGTTAAAAGCCTCACTGTAATACAAAGTTTAACATACAGAGTAGTTGTTTAAGAGAAACATGACACCGTGAGTACTAGTAAAATGACAACGGGGTGAAGCATCCTGTTGAAGAGTCCTGTAGCAGTTGGTGACCATCCAAAAAGAGTGTCCCACCATTCATGTCCTCTCTCTTTCTTGACTCTTTCTCCAACACCTGATGTATTTCTTCCACATCATGATGAACAGAGTCCATTGTCCATTTGCTTGGGCCTGTTTAAATAACAGCTTCAGGTCATAATGTTGTAGTAGTTTCTTCACCAATATGAAATTCATTCCAATAGGAACAAGCGATAAATCACAAATCAGCATGTTGTTAGAGCACAACAAGTGGTAAGATGTCACAGGAGCTGAATAAATAAAATCAAAGCCTACAATTTTTGTAAAATTATGAACACAAATGTTTGAGTGATTATTTCTATTTACAACACTGTGATCTACAACTACAAAATTACAAATAGTTCTCATGTAAACACACCTTTTTCCAACATATACAAGTACAATTTCTGGATTTTCATCAGGATGTATTTAAGTGTGACAGGCATATTTTTTGGTGTCAAGACAAATGTCTTGTGCCTTGATGGTATTGTTTTCACCAGTCAGTAAATCCTTGCTGTTCTTGTGCAATACAAGCATCAACATCAACAGTTTGCCATTTATTTCCATTCTGTTGTGCCCATACTCTGTTGGACAAAATATAGTTCCATTGTGATTCAATCTCCATGCAATGATTTGATATATAGGATATGCCCAAGCATTGAGTATTTTTAGGACAAAAACAGTGGCTCTGCTCTCAGTGGGATCATAAGTGAAGTCAACCAAATACCACCAGGATTGAAATTTCTTCTCAAATATTACTTTCCAAATTTTGGTAGGCAAGGTTCCTTCTTCACCTTCCCCTTTGATTGTGGCTGACATTGATTGTATCCACAGTTGGGCTTGGATACAGCTAAGAGCCAAAGAAAAGTTGGTTTTGGCTGTGTCAAGCTCACCTATGATCAGCTGATGGTCCTTTTCACTGGTTTCTTCCCACTGAGGTAGTATATTTGATAAAAACAATTGCTTGTTTCCCAGACCTAATGCCTCATTCTGACTTGTTAATTCATATTTTATTTTTTTCTCATATTTCTGTGTATAAGTTTACACCTTATTTACACCATACTATTTAGATCTTACTCTGGATACTTAATTACAGTTTCTCATGGGTACTTTTTCTTTATGAAATAATTAATTGGAAAAGAAATATCAAGTTGATTGAAGTTACTGGAGAGACTCCTGTAACTGTCTGCTGTATTTGTCTTATGACTCGCAGATGAAATAAGCAGTCGATATTTAGCTTACATGGTAATGGACTGGACTTCATTCAAACTGTCAGGTATAAACTCTGGTTGACTAAGGTTAATGGAGGAACATATGGGTTTTATTAATAAATAAGCTACTGCCTGGGAACATTCCCATAATATGAATTACTTACAATAGTAAATTGGTCCTTGGTGTGCCTTTCTCTGTGATTCTTGGAAATGGTTTAGATCCTTGAACATCCTAGAAGCCTTGCATACAATCATACAGACTTACAAGATCAGAGAATTTATTAGCATAGATTCGAACTATTCTGTGCCAGCTGGCTTTACTGTATAGGTACAGTCCTGAGCACATTTTAATTTATTGGTGTAGATGTAACCTACATAACCTTAATCTCTCTCCATCATCACTTAGTAGATTTTTTTAAACTCTTGCCGGGTTCTATCTTACAAATGATCCCTCCAGCCTACAGAATTCAATTTGAAGTCAGCACCATCAGAAACAAGTAGAAATACGTGAAGGGGCACAAGATTTTTTAGTTGCTTAATATGGGTGGTGATGTGGAACAGCTGCAAACTTTCTCTTCACTATTCAGGATGACCACAAAGAAGAGGCAAGCAGAAGACCTGGACGCTGAACAATAGTTTTAAAAGGCTGAAACCAAAGTCTATGCTGGTATTAGAAATCAGGGCAGCCCACTGGGAACAGATCTCTAGAGGACCCAATATCCACATACAGTTTTGAGGTTTTAGTCTAGTTTGGCTTTTGACCTGAATGGCCATTAGTGGCTGGAGTACTCCAAGTGTTCTTGAACCATCATGCACATTTTATGGTTTAGTTTCATCTACAGGTAGTCCAGCTTGAAGACTGAGAGGGGTCTGGAAAAGCTCACTCTTGATCCAAGTGAAAACTTTTTGGGGAGGCACCTAAAGCACATTAACCTGGCAAAAAGCAGTGCTTAAAATTGATTTCAAGAAAACAAACATCCTTTAAAACTACCTGTGAAGTAGTAACCATACCACAGAACATAAAAAATCAGTATAGAGTAGTTTATGGTCAGAACCACGTTAGTCAACAGGGGTGTCAAAACCAAACTGACACGGAGCTTTTGGCAGAGATGACATAATTTTCAAAACTCAGTGTTGCCTGTAAGCTAACAAAGCAGCAGACAACACAGGGAGTCTTAGTTCAGAGGGACTCTGCTAACATATCACAGTGGGACTTAGAAACTCCTCTCAGATTAGTTCACTGAAAACAAGCATTATTGAATCAGTCTTTGCAGTGGGTTCAGAGAGATCTTTCTCTATGAAAATAGAAGCAATGGCAAATGTTAGAGGGATCAGAATATACAAGTTGCTCACAGCTGATGTTTCACAGTTTTCATAACTGTGAAAGGTGACAGTACAATTCTGTCTTCTTTCAGCTGAAGAAAGTGACCAGGGAAGATGACTAACAGCATACTACTATTTCTAGATACAATCTGACAATTTTATTTTTTTTTCCAGGGTACTAAATTCTTATACAGAACTTACATAATCAGCAAAATTCCCAATAAATTCCATAGAAAAGAGAAGTAATAATCACTTCCAATAGTCATATTTCAGTGTCCCATATAAGAAAATTTGAAAATGTGAATACTTAATAGATTACTTCACAAGAAAATTTAGCTGACTTGTCTTGTTTAGCATATGTTTTATTAAACAGAATTCCTTTTGTTTTTGATGTGAAAGGATATCTAACTTGTTTACCTAACACTTCTATCTTCTTCAACTGAGTCAGAAATTTTATAGCAGACTACCCCACCTCATTTGTCCCTATGCAGATATCCCCTTTGAATTTATTGAAAACAAGTTTCTACATAGAAAAAGTGAAGAAAAGTGAAACAGGGAGGGAGGGAGGAAGGAAGGAAGGAAGGAAGGAGGGAAGGAAGGAAGGAAGGAAGGAAGGAAGGAAGGAAGGAAGGAAGGAGGAGGGAGGGATGGAAAGAGGGAGAAGTGAAGGAATGAAGGAAGGAAGTAATGGAGGGATTGAAAGAAGAAAGAAGGAAAGAAGGAAGGAAGTAAGAAAGTAAGTAAGGAAGGAAGGAAGGGAGGGGGGGAGGGAGGAAGGAAGGGAGGGGGGGAGGGAGGAAGGAAGGGAGGAAGGAAGATTGCCATTTGAAGACCTTCTGCATGTTTCCTTATGGATGATGTAGTTTTCAGATGTCCTTTCCAGTTTGACACACACCTTGGGCAATGCCGTGACCTGTGCGGCATGATCCAGTTCTCAGTCCTTTTTGAAAGCTTCCTTTATGAAAGTGCAGTCTCTACTCATCTCATTTGCTCTTCATCCCACTTGATTTACTAAGCACCCTTCATTTTTCCTACCCAGTCCTCCCTGTGGATTCTCTTCTCTCTTCTGTTTGAATGTCAGCCTGGTTTGTTTAGTTGTATTTACTCCTCCCTTGTGTTTCTTACTCACAAGACCATTCTCCTTGTCTAAATTCCTCTGCCAATTTCAGTTTCACCTCACATCTACTTCGTCCAAGTAAAATTATTTAACATCTCTTATTCTCCCTGAAATCCAGTCTCTTCTTTCTCCATTTATTTTTTCAATTAAGTGTTCTACAAACCTAAAACTATCATACTTTCTCCTTTTTCCCTATCAGCACCTTATTCTTTCCATGGAGCACAAAACATCAAACTGAGTGGTTTGTAGTTTTCTGGATCTTCCTTCATGACATTCTTGCAATTTGGAATAACAATGGCCAGCTTCCAGTCAGTGGGGACTTCTTCAGACTCTGAAGACCACAGGTTTGAGAGGGGTCCTGCTGTAACATCCACAAATACCTTCAGTATTCTGGGATGAGTTCTCTCAGGGCCCATGGACTTGTAACCATTCAACTGATGCTGCTGACCCCTTACAGTTTTAGGGTCCACAACTGGGAAGTCACTACTCCAACAGTTGTGTTCCTCCAACTCAAAGAAGTGGGCAGCCCATGGCCTATCATTAATATTTAAGACTGAGGGGGGAAAAAAATAACCAAACCAAAAAACCATTAAATGTCTCAGCCTTTTCTCCATCCCTATTTGTCAGCTATTTGATTTATTTTTGTTGACTTTGGATCTTATTATAGTTTCTGCTTCTAGAGATAGAAATTTCTGCTTGTAATAGATAGCCAACCTCACCTTGTTTTTCTCCTATATAAAAAGCAGTAAAGAGCTTATGAGTAATCCTTGCTTTGAGTAGTTTGGGGGAATTAATAAGCTCAAACAATATAGAGAATGTGATCTTCAATTCTAGAGAATCAATACCCCAAAAAAGTTCTCTATGCCAATCTTATTCAAATATCCTGAATAATTTCCTAACCCTTAACTAAGTTGAAAAAAATTGCAAGTGGTGTCATCAGCTGTACAGTTTCCCATGGCATACACATGTGGACTTCATAGTATAATTTAGGTGTCCTGAAAATCCACTTCTTTTTATATAATTTTAAAATCTGAGAGTGAGCAAACCCATGGAACATTCATCATACATAACATCACCTGCCATTACATATTTCAGGTGTTGCTGCCACAGAGTTTCTATCTTGAATTATGACTTGCTTTTCCAAGAGTAAATTGCAACTTTTCATCTGTGTTTTTTGTGTCACAATCGCAATACTCGGTGTCATTAGCACCCCAGTTTCAAACCAAGAATTCTTATCATCAGCCTGAATTGTGTTGTTTTGTTTTGTCTTTTTTTTTTCCCCTCTCTTGAAGCTGAACAAAAAGTCATAATCCAAAGTCATCTGTAATTACAAGGGAAAAATTATTTAACTAATCCAAAGTCTTGGGAAATATGTTTACTATTTTTTGAAAAATAATTGCATGAAACTTTTTGGAGATTGAGACATTAGTAAATCCAAGGAGATGATTTAGAAGCTGGAAGATAGATTCTCCAATTTACTAGAAAAAAATTTATGTTTGGTTTTGCAATATATCACAGAGATGCCAGCAGAATATATGTGGTATATGTATGCATCAGTGTATTTCTGAATATGTATTTTCTCATTTCAGTATGTAAAACAAGAAAAAGGAGCTGAAACGTGGTAGTCTAGATTCTAGATATTGGCAGTGCACTGGGTGTAAATAAGTTTTTCAGACCTACACAGATTTACAATCTCAGTCCAGGACTTGACCTCTTCATTTTTAAATTTTGTGCATGCACACCATGCTTCAGAAAACTAGCTCTATATTAAAAAAATGGGCAGCTGAAAAACTGTAAAAGTAGGTGGAAATGTAGTGGCTCATCAATTGGCCACATATGCCTGCAAGCACAGAACTATTTAACACTGAGCCGGTTTGTTGCAGTTATTCATGGGCTGTAGCAGTGATTTCATTAACTAAAACATTAGAACTAAATTACCTCTGTCCTGTACAGCTGAACAAGGGCAGAGAGAGCATATGCAGTCAGACTACATTTGCAAGTGCATACCTTTGCTAAGGGCAACTTTAATTTGTCTTAAAGCATTCTGATACATCACATCTGGAATGTGGTAAATGCTACTGTTTTCATGTCCATGCTCGACTCTGACTGCAATATTCAGGGTAAAGCAGCTGCATTGCAATGTGCCTTGTTTAGACCAGTTGCTAATGTATCTGCTTTCTGTCTTCTGCACTACTATGACTCTGATAGATAAAATAGCTTTTTCTCCATGTTTTTTCTTACTGGAGTGTATTGAATGGATGGTATGGCTAATTCTCCACTTATGATTTTTATTATTAAAATTACTTTTTAAATGCTCTCATAAATATATATATATATTATGAATCAGAAAGAAATAGTCTTTATGAAAGGCAATGAAACAATTACTTTACTGGATTCCAAAAATATTCAGAGATTTCAAAGCAACATTTTGTATCGGCTTTTTTTTTCATTATTGAAACAACACAGCTTTAAACACTGTTAAGCGATCCACTTTAAAAATAAAATTTTTTGATCAAGCTTATATTTTTAAAGCCAAATTCTGCTTTCTCTCTCTGTTATATATATGTATTTTTTTCCCCCAGTGGAGTTGCTTCCAAGGTTAGGCATAACTCCATTGTCTCTAGTGAAGAAGAGTCTTATGGAAAGGAATTTATGATGATAAAATAAAACTAAGTGGTCTATCTTAATTTTGTTTGATGAATAGTCTCTCTTCTCATTCGTGAAACGGAAGGAGAAAATTTGATTACAATAATGGTGGATGATTTCAGGCTGCTAAGTAGTATTTTAGAATGGAAGAGTGAAAAAAATGGTGTAAATGGACAATTAAAAAGATGTACAGAGGTGTCAAATTAGGTCACGATGAACATCCTTGACAAGTTTATTTGTGTAAGGCCAGTTGGAATACATTGTAAATTTGTTTAGGATAAAAAGGCTGTCTGGTTTTCCCTCTGGGCTGGGGAATTTTCTGTCTTAGTTCATATTTCATATACGATGGGTGGTTTCCACACTGCTTCATCAGTCATTTTTGCTGTTGATAAACATATGTTACCACTATATCTTGAATTGCATTTCAGATGTATTATGAATTTCTAGTTGGGAAGCTGGAGAAATCTTATAAGTTTTGAAAAAGAATATCATACAAAGCTCAGACTTCCCTGCTCTTAGAAGAGATTTTTACCAACACAGAATCAAAATGGGAATAATTTCTCACCTTGTAAAAGTCAAAGTCAGCCTCTGCATTTTCATTATTCTGTTGCAATCCAAATATTATTCTTCCATTCTCTAACTCTCATCACTATGTGATCAAACTATTGCCTGGAAAGGAAAGGTTAGATTTATCAATCAAAGTTTGCTACCAGCACTCAAAATAATTGAACCTTCAGGAGAAACAAGCCCTGTGTATTTTTTTGTTTTTGTTATTTCAATATCTCCATAAAAAACCATTTCAATATGTTTTGTTCTGTGGCAGAAGGTTTTATGAACTGTTTATCCTTTTCACAGTTCCAGAAAGCAAAGCTGTTAGATAGATATACATATTTGCTGGTTTAGTGCCAACAAAACTTTTTGACAGAATCCCAAACCTTTCAGTGTATGAAAGAAGATTTTTAGGCATGGTCAAATTTATCTCTGGTTGTGTGTTTTAATGGGATTCTGTCCAGAATCTAATTTTGATATCCAAAAAAGAGCAGAAAGTAGCTATGACAACAAAGTCAGTGTCTGTGGTTTCTACTCATATAGACTTGTGCTAGAGCATGTGCAGTTGGTATCCACAGTTGCTGCAGTAATGACTGTGGTTTACTAAACATGCTGTGCAACCTCAATGCCTAATGTGGATGCTTTAAAATTAACCCAACATAAAAACCAGTTTTAATAAGCAAAAAGCCCACAAGAATATGTATAATTAGATCCTTCAAAGCTATGTGAATGAGAATATCGCTTGCTGGACTGTGTGTCTTCTTGGGATTTATAGGTCATGGTGGACATCTATGCTGAGTTTGCTTAATATTGAAGAAATCACAGGTACTTGTAAGAAATGCAGTCTCATGCACAAAAGTCTCTGGATCAAGATCTGAAACCCAAGAAAAATTCTGAAACCTCTTAATAAATTAACAACCTACGAGCACACTGTCAAAACCACTATTAAATGGTACAGATTGCTTAGAGTAAGAAAG
>NW_010239023.1:0-1899 GCF_000690775.1 Eurypyga helias | reverse complement strand
TGTAAACTACACTGGGTACACTGGAGTTGACAGTATAGGAAAGACGTGAACCTGTAGAGTGAATCCAGAGGAGGTCTCCTGAAATGATCAGAGGGCTGGAACACATCTTCTATAAATAAAGGTTGACATAACTGATGATGTTCAGCCTGGAGAAGAGAAAGCTCTGGGGTGACCTTATGCAGCTTTTCACTATGAGGAGTTTATAAGAAAGATGGAGAGTATTTTGTTCCCAGGGCTTGTAGTGACATGTCCAGGGCCAATGGTTTTAAAATGAAAGGAGGTAGATTTAGATTGGACATAAAGAAAGCTTTTTTTTTTTTTTTTTAACAATGAGGGTGGTGAGACACTGCAACAGGTTCCCCAGAGAAACTGTGGATGCCCCAATCACTTAAGTGTTCAAGATCCGGTTGGACAGGGTTCTGAGAATCTTATCTAGTGGAAGGTGTCCCCCCACTCCCACCTGCCAGATGGGGCAGGGATAGGTGGACGAGATGATCTTTGAAGGTCCTTCCCAACTCAAACCATTCTATGATACTGTGATTCTACAATGAAGAAATACAGTTGACATGCCTCAGACAGATCTTAGGCAAAAAGATTCCTGATGGTGTTTTTGTATTGATGTCAGTGAATTTGGATATGAACTATATGCAGCCCAAAAAAGTTTAGGTCATAGGCATTCTAGAAGCCCACTGTGATCAGAAAGAAAGCTTATTTGTCAGAATAACTCTGTGAAGAGCCTGCTTCTTTTTGAACATATTCAGCAGATCTAGTGGCTTGAAAACTTCAGGATGCACTCCCTGCATGATACAACTCCTAGGCCTGAGGTCTGAGTTTTTTTGCCATGAGAAAAAGTCTGTCAAGGGACAAACCTATACTAGCCTTTGGACAATTGTAAGAAATTATATTTTTTGTTCCGCAAAATTCCCCATGTGAAGTTGAACTTGAAGGTCAATACACTACCACTGAAACTGCACAGTAAATTTCTCAGAAATTAAAATAGTCATAACTTTCACTGTGGACAGAGCTTTTACTCAGCTTTTGAGACACTTACTCTTAATAATAATGAACTTATCTCCTGAACATTTTAATTAGAAGTTTGCCTGGCAGTGTCTTTTACGTACAAGGACCCTTCCTTCACTTCCTATATGTATTCCAATTACAGTAATTTCTCATGAGGCCATAGGTAAATTTTTTCCTCTGTGTCATACTCCTTTTGGTAGTCACAGGGAACTTACTTAAAATTTGATATGCTGTTTAGCTCCAACCAGCTGCATCTGCACTGTTAAAACCAACTTAGCTAAGCAACGAGACAGTAGTGTCCATATTGAAAATTGGCAGGACCAAACACCACTATCTCATGTACTGTTGTGGCCAGGTACACATTTTTCAATGGGCTTTAAAACTTTACTTTAGTTCATCACGTGCATTTAAAATTTCTGAAAAGATAAGTCAATGTACTAATTTTATTTGAGAGTTCGTTTTCTTCACATTAGTTAGTATGACGCTATGTTTTGGTTTTGTACTGACACAGTATTGATAACTCTGGTGTTTTCACTTGTTGCTGAACAGTGCTTCCATCAAGTCAAGGGCTTTTTCCAGTTTCTGGTATTGCACCTGTGTTCCCAAATTCTTTGCTATAAGCAGCTGGGAAGGCACACAGTCCATACAACATACCCAAACTGACCAAAGGGGTATTTCACTCCATCACATGTCATGCCCAGTATGTAAATTAGGGGTGGGCTGGGGGACCAGGCTTGTTGGTTGGTTTTCTTGATCTCTCTCTTGCACGTGGGGCTTGCTGTAGCTCTAGTGTGAGCTCTCTCAGGCTGTCAGGCTCTGGCTCCCAGGTCCTTTGGCTCTGACTACTCTGGACTTGGCTGGGCATTGGTTGGCAGGTGG
>NW_010239022.1:782-1227 GCF_000690775.1 Eurypyga helias | reverse complement strand
TTAGCTTCTTCAGGGAACTGATTGGAAAGGGAAGAGGGGCCCAAGACCTGGAGGGAAGAGGGGCTCAAGAAAGCTGGCCCCCAAGCTCAGGAGTGATGCATCCCAATGAAGAAGAAGTTGGGTAAAAACACCTGAAGGTCTCTGTGGATAAACAAGCAGCACCTGGACAAACTGAAGCAAAAAAAAAGCAGCCTGCAGTGGATGGAAGCAGGGACAGAGAGCCTGGGAGGAGTGCAGGGAAGTTGTTCGAGAAGTCAGAGATCATGTTAGGAAAGCCAAAGCCCTGACAGAATTAAACCTGGCCGGGGACATCAAGGCCAACAAGAAAGGCATAGGGGATAAAAAGAAAATTAGGGAAAATGTAGGCCTTTTGCAGAAGGAACCGGGAGAGCAGGTTTCCCAGGATATGGAGAAGGGTCAGGTACTCAATACTTTTTTTGCCTCT
>NW_010239022.1:0-380 GCF_000690775.1 Eurypyga helias | reverse complement strand
GTGACAGCCAACATGGCTTCACCAAGGGCAGATCGTGCCTGACGAATATGGTGGCCTTCTACGATGGGGTCACGACCCTGGTGAGGATGAGCAACCAATGTCGTCTACCTGGAGTTGTGCAAAGCCTTCAATACCGTCCTGCTTGATATCCTTCTACCAAAACTGGAGAGACATGGATTTGACAGGTGGACCATTCAATGGATAAGGAACTGGATGGAATGTCACACTCAAGGAGTTGTGGTCAATGGCTCAGTGTCTGAGTGGAGACTTGTAATGAGTGGCATTCTTCAGGAGTTGGTGTTGGGACTGGTACTGTTTGACATCTTTGTCAGTGACATGGATAATGCCATTGAATGCACCCTCAGCAAGTTTGGCGTCGA
>NW_010239021.1:24923-31961 GCF_000690775.1 Eurypyga helias | reverse complement strand
AAAAAAAAAAAAAAAAATTAATACCACCACCACCCCCCAGCTAATTCATTCTCTCTTAACTTTTTCATGCTCTAGTGATCAAATCATTAAACAGCCCTCATTATTCATTCCAACTTCTGCCAGGGATATGAGCTCTGTATCAGAGAAACACCCCCTCACCATCATAATCATCATCATGACATCTCAGCAAGTTGATACAATTATGCTAGAGAACCATCCCCATAATTATACAGTTCTTCAGCTCATTTCTCAGTGTATTCACCATTACTATAATCACAACGAGTACAGTGTGTTAAATTAAGAACAGGATCTACAGCTCAGATCTCACAGGATGAAGAGTCTGCCTGCTGCAATCCTGCAGTTCCTTACAATATAACTCTGCAAACCTCTCAAAGTTGAGGCTCATATGTTAATATTTCTTTGGTTTTTTGGAACAATTGACATTTACAACTCATTTTCAGATGCGTACGAATAATGGCATTTTACAGAGGGAGAAAGGGCAGACCTTCTTCCCACATAATTTCCAAAGTATTGCCAAAGAATTGGCAGGGTTGGAAGTCGCTCCCTAACTTGAGCTATATGGTGCAGATTTGTACGTATAGGGTACGTATAGTCACAGGCTGTCGTCACAGAAACATTCTTGCCGTTCTGCTCACAGTGATCGCAGAGACAGCTTAGGCAAGTGAACTCTTAGCAGCTACTGATGCTAATTTGCCATGAGATGCTTTACATAAATGACTGTATCATTACTGTAACAAAATGCTTCCGTTAAAATATGATATTGGAAATCAACAGGCAAAGAAATACTTTTCTAATGAGCAGATTTTGACAAAAGACAAACTGTGGAAGGGATGAGGTGAAGGAAGATTAGAACACAAGAGTCATAAAAATTTAAAGAACCAAGTAAGAAACCTAGGGAACTTCATGCTTGTGGCAACTGTAACAGAATTCTCTTTAACAGAATGCAAGCAGACATACTAACAAGTTCTTCCTGTCTATTTCCATTTACCAAATCAGGCACAGCCAAGAAAATGTTGCACTTTGAGATTTCCAAGGAAGGCAGTGAATTATCAGTGGTGGAACATGCTGAAGTGTGGCTTTTCCTGAAGGTCTCCAAGGCCAACCGCAGCAGGACAAAAGTCACCATCCGCCTGTTTCAACAGCAGCGGCAGCCAAAAGGCAACTCTGAAGGAGCAGAAGATATGGAGGACGGGGGGCTGAAAGGTGAAAGGAGTGAGACTTTGATTTCCGAAAAGGCGGTGGACACTCGTAAGAGCACTTGGCACATCTTTCCTGTCTCCAGCAGCGTCCAGAGGCTCCTGGACCAAGGCAAGAACTCTCTGGATGTGCGGATTGCCTGTGACCTGTGCCAAGAGTCTGGAGCCAGCCTGGTGCTACTGGGCAAGAAAAAGAAAAAGGAAGATGACGGGGAAGGGAAAGAAAAGGAAGCCGGAGAAGTCACAGGAGAAGAGGAGAAGGAGCAGTCACATCGCCCCTTCCTGATGATGCTTGCCCGGCACTCAGAGGACCGCCAGCACAGGCGGCGGAGACGAGGCCTGGAATGCGATGGCAAAGTCAACATCTGCTGCAAGAAGCAGTTCTTTGTCAGCTTCAAGGACATAGGATGGAGTGACTGGATCATTGCACCTACAGGTTATCACGCCAACTACTGCGAAGGAGAGTGCCCCAGCCATATAGCAGGCACATCTGGTTCGTCGTTATCTTTCCACTCCACTGTTATCAACCATTACCGCATGCGGGGCCACAGCCCCTTTGCTAACCTCAAGTCGTGTTGCGTGCCCACCAAGCTGCGGCCCATGTCCATGCTGTACTACGACGACGGCCAGAACATCATTAAGAAAGACATACAGAACATGATTGTGGAGGAGTGTGGCTGTTCATAGACACGAGTGTGCACAAGACCCTTCTCATTAAGTTGAGAAGAAAAGGTATCAAAAGCCCAAGAAAAGGAAAGACTGGACATGGTATAAACTTTTTTTTTTTGAATGAAACAATCATCAGAAATAAAAGCAAAAACAAAAGAGAGAAGAAAGAAAAAAAGACTTGCGGTGAATCAGCAAAGACTTCAGCTATAAAAAGGAAGAAAGCTTCATCAAACTGAGCTTGAATGAGATACATCTGAGTGGCGGTATGGGTTGGGGACTTCCCCTTCCTTTCAGTACACTCCTTATCTTATTACATAGTATATTAAGCATTAGTTATTACTAGGGGAGTTCTGTTCCCTCCCTTAGTTACCCATCAGTTCAAGCCGTGGTAGCAGCTCATCTAACCTGCAGCAATTTGGATTAAGTCCAAAATGTCACTCAAAATTCCTTGAAAAGCCATGTGTATGAACACTACATTCACTGGCGCTTTCCCCCCAAATTTACTGAGGAACTGAGTGGGTGTGTAGTGTTTGTGTGTATATATATATGGCTGTGTATTTATATACATATGTCTATACATACAGACTTTACACACATATTTAACATTGGTAAAGGGACAATATTGTGCAGGTGTATACACCTTCATCTTCTGCACTACATTTACAAAAAAAAAAAAAAGAAAAAAGGAAAAAAAGGAAAATGAAGAAAAAAACAACAATGAAAAAAGAACGAATGAAAGAATAAAAGTTACACTTTGTAAAGGTGCTTACAACGTTAGAACTATGCAACCTAGTTGGTTTGAAACTGTTTACCTGCGAAAGAAAGAAAAAAAAGAAATAGAAAGACTTTTTTTTTTAAATGGAAGTAACTTGTTTTAAAAAAAAAATTCTTCAGTGAGAGATACTTGAAAGGAACATGTTTGTCCAGTTACTGGAGCCAAACATTTCTATATTTTGTAAAAAAAATTTTTAATCGTTTACTATTTGCACTACAATGGTGTCTGACCTGTCTAATCCTTATTTAACATATATTTGCAAGGGAGGGTGGTTGGGTGTGGGAGGGGTTGAGAGCTGCACTTATTGTGAGCTATACAAGAACTGCTACAGCACACAAAATAGCTATTTTTATTATTATAATAATTATTATTTTGTACCTTAAAACGAATAGACACATACACCAAAGACATTTGTGCGAGCCTCTAAGAAGTCTGTTTGTGGTTGGTACCATTCACCTGTAATAAGTTAGGGTTTGAATTAAGGGTCAGTGGGTTGGTTACATTCCGGCTAGAATACCTGTTAACCAGATAAATTCAAATAGTCCCCTCAACAGAAAATTGCCATTTGGAGTAAGCCCAGAAAAGCCCTGGGATTTGGATCCAAGGTCCATCTAAGCATAATTGTACTTTTTTTGCATGTACAACACTAAGACTGGTCCCTGATGCACAGCAACTGTGCATTGTTGGGAAACAACTTTATACAAGGAATATACATATATATATGTATATATTTCTGTATGTATATATGTATGTATACACAAGGTATAAGCACTTCTGGTTTCACTTTAATGTTCTTAAAACGATGAATGTTTGTGTGCAAAGCACAGTATGTTAAAAGATTGTTTGTTTGTTACTGCCAAGTGGGAGGCTAGTCGTTCAAAGTGGTATTTTTTTGTGAGAGAAACCTAAAGTGCTGGTGTACACTTAGAAAGGCTTGATGTAAAATTGCAAGCAGCTTTGGGTCCTGCCCACCGTCACCCCTGCAAATATACAGAAAACGGCAGTTGTGGTAGGATTTCTGTTGGAAATGCCGTCTTCAGCGAAAGACTGGCCTGGCTGCCTCAACCACCACCCTCTAGCATGACCACTCTTAATGGGTTTGTGCATTACCTGTAAGACCTAATTTTCAGCGTCAACACCTAACCTGAAGGGTCCAACCCATAGGGCATATGTAGATAGCTTTTTTAAAAAAAAAAATTCTATCGCTGTCATATTTAAAAGAATGTTGAAGTTACAACGTTTGTCTTTGGGTAGGGGGAGATGATAAGAGGGAATGAGAGAAACCTTTAGGCCCTGTTTACACTGAGTTTGATAACCCTGAGCCTGAAGCTTCAGACTGTCACAGGTTTGCAGGACCAAGCCCCTGTTAGCTGCCTTCTGACGGGACAGGCTTCAAAACGCCTCTCACAGAAAGAAACACGAACGGGGCTCCCCACCTTGCTGAGAGCACAGTCTATAAAGAAAGAAAAATATTAAAAAAAAAAAAATTAAAAAAGATAGCACAATTTAACCCAGTCACATTGGCTAGGGATAGCGTGTTAGCACCTTCGTGGCGAGAACGATGTTTAAACAGTGTAATCAGGGCCTTCATTTTTTTGTCAGCCAAAACGGTTTGTGTGTGCATGCGTGCGTGGGTGTTCTCTGTGTGGGCCTATGTATGTGCGCCTGGGCGCGTGTCCGTATTTGTACGTAGAGATAGAGATTTAGGAAATTGAAAGGAAAAAAAAAAAAGAAAAAAGAAAGAAAAGAAAAAAAAAGAGCCTTTTCCTCTGTTGAATAGGTATCAACATACATGCTTATAGCTAAGTTTTCTATCTAATTTATTCCACAGTATTTAGGCTGCATAGTACATCTAATGGGTTATACATTTATGTACTTTTTATACAATGCATTTTTTTACAGACTTGTTTGCAATTTGCAAAAAAAAAAAAAAATTAATTATAACAATTGGGCAAACACTAAATTTGTCACTAGAGCATTCTGTAAAATATCAAGGCTTTCTGATTTAAATTATTTGCAGAAGTTTGTTGGGGTTTTTTTGTGTTTTCTTCCTGGGGAGAGGGAGGGATACCATGTGCTAGTAGGAAAATTAAAAAAAAAAAAAAAAAAAGAAAAAAAGATGCACAACTAATTTATCTTTATAACTTAAACAAATCAAGTTCCTGACCCAGCTTCACTTGAAGCAAGAGGCAGAATTACTGTTGATTTTTCTAGCAGTAGGGTCAGGCTCTGTAACAGCAGAAGCAGGGACATAGTCTGTGATGGTTCTTGACGACCTTTTCTTTCACTGGACTTTAGACTTGGCCTTAAAATTGGATGCATATTTTCCCAGAACCCTTACTCATGTCAACAGGCTCTTTGATGTCTACTTACAAGAGTAGTAAAACTACTTAAATGAGTAAAGGTAAGCCAGGGTGAATCACAGGTTCCCTTTAGCTGTGCACAGTGTGAAGGGAGAGAAAGGATTTTGAATGAATGGCACCATATCCAACATTGTTTAATTCACTTATTTCAACCAGGCTGCTTGCATCACGGTTGATCTCTGAACGTAGTGGCAAGGGAAGCAGGTGAGATGGCTCACGTTGGTAAAAATTGTTCTCAAGCGTGATTAGTTAGAGAGCATCGGAGACCTGAAATACCAGCACCTTCCCCTAAATGACAATGGCAAAACTCCCACTGGCAGCAAGCAGAGTAAGTTCAGGCTCATGGTTTTGCTGTCCAAAGCAGAAACAGCCTTTAAAAAGAAGTCTGATGCCGAGTCCGATACCAGCTTTTATGTGGTGAATAGGGACTGGCCCTGGAAAACATGAAACTAGCCTGAGACAGCTTCCAAGTGAGGAAAGAAAAGAGGATTTTAGATGTGGTGAGCATGCTTCATGATAGATACACCAAAATCAGAAGGTTTTCAAATCAAGAAGTAACTGTTCCTGAGCCCTGCTTTTTGGATTTCATTTCTGTGTGTACACTAGTGAAAAATTTTAAAGGTTTCTCCTTCCAATCTCTAGATTCAGTCATGGGGTTTTGATTTGTGGTCAGAGTTATTTAAAGGATGGGGAAATGAAAAACTATATGATAAAATAAGAAATCGGGATGTTAATCAAGACTGACTGATTCCAGCGAAACACCCCACCCCCGATAATTTGATTTAATTAAATCTGCATGTACTTAAAATAGCATTAGAAATTGTTACCATATTTAAACAGTTGTTCAAGGGCATGCAGGCTCAAAAATTACTTTGCTTTCAGGTATGGCTATGCCCCCCCCAAAAAGAGGCTTTTAACTACTAACACATTCCTTTCCATATAGCCTACTTCCTGTTTATATTGAAAATGCATTTTCAGTATATATTTAATCACAGAAATGTATTTGTTTAGTACCCCCACAGTCTTCTGGCTTCCCAGTTGACCACATTTGGTTGTCTTTTCCCCCACTCCATGTCAGCTGCTTACTGGATACAAGGCCCAAGAAACTGGCAGAAGTGCACATTAAGATGTTTCTTTGGGAGGGCTGAATGTATTTGTATTCTTGGGGTTTAGCAAAAGGAAATGCTGACAGATGCTTGTAATTATTCTGCACTCATATGTCACAGCAGAATACCAATCTAGAGCCCCGAACTGTAGAACTGAATGAAATGGGAGTTTTGTCATTGACTTCAAAGGAAACAGCCTCTTACCAAATCACAGCACAACCGAACTCTGTTATGCGTACCTGCTTTGCTGTATTTAGTTGAGATTTAAGCCATCAGGTTCATTTAACTGTGACACCACAAGGCCACGTAGAGGCTAGCAGCAATATCTCCGAGGCAGAGAAGTTCAGGCATCTGCGAATTCTATGTGCAAAATGAAATTTTTTATGGATATAGTTACTCGTGTGGAATAGTGCCTTACTCTGTAAGCAATGCTGTTGATTTCGGAGGGTCTCCTTTCCTAGAAAGTTACCAGTCAGCATCAATAAAGTGAGTGAAATCTATTTCTGGAGTGTAGGTGGAAGAGATGTGATGGAAATGATTAAGTTCTTTAAGTTAAACCTCATGTCAATAGTGCATCAATAAAAGAATCAGATGCTAATCATTTTCCTTACACTGAAAACAGGTTTACTCCCCATCTGCCCTCACTGCGTTACATGGGGAGGAAAAAGGTTTTCAGTATGAGTAAATAAAATCGTAATTTGACCTTTCGTGAAAAACTATAAGCAACATTTTCATGGGCAGAAACAAGCAACACTTCTGGGTTATATAGCTATTTATTTTTTGAGATATAGTGAATCTGTGTTAATTCTCAATGGGTTTCTTTGTATTTAAATACTTTCAAAAACAATACATTGACGATGGGTTGAAGATATATATATGTATGTATATATACATATTATATATATCTA